>NC_135735.1:50197500-50430000 GCF_041903045.1 Epinephelus lanceolatus | reverse complement strand
GGGACCTGCTGCCCAATATTCATGGTCTCGATGTGTCCTGGGATGATACATAAACTACCAAACGCTGTGTAACTACGTTAGAGGATTTCCCCCCTCTGATCAACAGGACAGTGCTGAATACCTTTTTTCATGTGCCCAAAATAAATTGGAGGAGGCGGCCAAAACCACAGGGACCAAATGGTCAACTATCCATCAAGTACCATAAAACTTGGTGTATAAGTCGCACTTTTTTTCCCTCTTTTTTTCATCTAAAAAGTTGGGTGCGGGTTATAGACCGGTGCGACCTATAGACCAAGGTAAATGCTGACATAGGTAATTTGACCCACAAGATGGTGCTACGTTAGGCTGACCAAACGTCCTCTTTTGCCCGGACATGTCCCCTTTTCACGTCCCGTCCGGGGCGTCCGGGGGTCTTTTATAAACTGATGATAATGTCCGGTTTTCTGTGTGTTTGTGTGTGTGTGTGTTAGAGTGCGGCACAGGCAGCATATTTCTGCCCGAACCGAGCCCGACATTATTAAATGACCAAAGCACTGAGTTTGTGTCACACAGTGGTTACAGGCTATTTAACAGGCTGGGCGTGCGCCGTGGGTGCTCAGCTGCGGAGAGGGAGACCTCCATGTTTGAGACGGGAGCGGGAGGCGGGAGGTCCGACGCTTATAGCGAGAGGAGAAGGAGAAATAAAACAAAATAAGATAAAATAGGAAAAACTTGTCTCCCTCTTTTATTTTATTTTTAGCGTTTAATCAAGGCGGAGACGGGCGGCTGGAGGTCCGAGACTTTATACCGTAATTTTATTTCATGAAGAGGTTGTTTGGAAAATTGCAATCTGAAAAGTAACCAAAGCTGCTTAAGAGGTTATTGTGTTTTGAATGTGTTTCAAATTAAAAATAAAGGGAAACAGTGTAGGAATAACTTGTATAACGTTTTTATTAACAAACAGTAATATAAAACCTTGTTTTCCCTGTTTGAGACCTTAAAAAATAGACTGCGACTTATATGCCAGTGCGACTTATATTCCGAGTTTTAGGGTAAGTATAACTAATGTCTTTATGCATGTAATACTGATACCTAGAATTGTCTCCGAGACGCACATTTACGGTTGCATACTTTGCCCTCGTATATATCGTACCGTTTTCTTCCGGCAACAAGCAAAGCTCTCGCGAGATGATGTCACAGCCGGGAGGAGGTGAAGGGTCAGGGAAACGCTTAGTATGCTATTTACAGAGATAGCACTGGCGATCTGAACCGTCAGTGGCGAAAAAAGCACTTTTAATGCGCAAACTTATACGGGACGCATTTGCCCCCATATCTACCTCGCGGCTGCCAGCTGCATCCGTCTCCCTCAATACTGAACCAATTTTAAAAAAAGTTGTACCTATGAATCATATACACACATACACATGGGGAAATAGAGCCCAGGTTGAAAAATACCAAAGTTATCCTTTAAGGGTCAAACAATCAAGCGGAAGTTTACACATGGGTGTGAGGCAGCCGAAAAAATAGTTCCACAATTGAGATGAATAGCGAAAACACAGATGGAAACCACAGTTTGCTACGATTTTTATGTCAGAACATCAACGAACACCACTGACCATTCGGTGAGCTCATGGCTTTGAAAACGAACGTTTAGGGTGGTTTTAGGACAGCTTCACACATGACCATAGGCAGCAGTGTTAAGCCAGGCAGGGGAGAGCCAAATTCTTAGAAAATGAGCATTCATCAGTATTTTGATCTTAGCCATTCTATTTCATCATAAACAACCCAGAAACGGGGCTCAAAGTGCAAAAGACCAGACTTCTTCTTTAAATTTCTAATCTAGTGAAGTTGAACTGCATTTTTATAACCAACTAAATACTTGAGGCTTAGTGTTGTAGTTGAAGCTATAATCTGATTCTCTAACAGCACATGTGGTTCATACTGTGATGTTGTTGCTGTGCAGATGTCAGAGATGGAGATTTCAAGGGCCGTGGCAGAGCGCAGTCTAAGGGAACACATGGGGAACGTGGTGGAGGCTCTGGTGACACTGACCAATTGAACAAAGAGCATTTACACAATGGACTGCTTTAATTGCTTTTTGAAATACCAGAGTTCATCAAGACAGAAAGGCTGAACTGATAACTCAGTGGTTAAACTGTTGTGATGTACTCTTTACCCCAAACCCTCTTCCCCCATGTTAAAATAAATGTTGACCTGCTTCCCTCTGTGTTTGTGATTAAAGCAATTATAAAACTTGTTTTTCTCTCAGTGAAAGATTTTAAAATGACAAAAATACAACTTTTATTCATCACAAAGTCACAATACCTGTACTATTACAAAAAAGGTAATGCAGGAAATCAGTCTACTAAATGTTGTAACTAGCTGATTTCTAAAAAAAATACAACAGACTGCTTTAAAAAGACAATGTATGACAATATGCAGCATTCCTCAAATACTGTAGGAAATTTATGCTACATTGTATTTTTACAGCCAAGATCCCATGTTGAAGGGATATTTTATGTATTGACAAATTTAAAAATCATCTGCATTTTAGGTAACTTTAAGAAGCCAACATTAAATGAAGGATCATCAAAGTGGTGGAATCAGTTTGTACTTGCTCCTTTCCCTCCACAACCTAAAGTCAGGAAAGACTCAGTAGGATGCAGCTCTGTCTCTGAGCAGTCTCTAAAGCTGCGGCATGTCTGGTGAAGCCCATTCCACACATCTTAAGTCTTCCTCTTCTTCACTGTGGGTCGGTCAAACACGTCCCTGACACCTGCTGCCTTCTGCTTGAAGAACTTGCTGTTCTGAGCACTCTCCTGGGCCCAGGCTGAGTCAAACGACGTGGTGTCCTGGTCCACCAGATGGGTATACTTGGTGCGTCCAGACCGACCAAAGTTTTTGACCTTACAGGGTAAAATGAACCGTAACGGGTCAAATCAGAGAATTTAATAACTAAACCTTTATTGAGGGTAAACTGCATATCCAGTTGGAAAAATTCCACCAAACAGCATTCAAGTATGAACAGCAAAAGTTGCATCCATTTTCTTGGATTCAAGTGTTTTACTCAAAAATCTTACTATGGCCTCATTTAAACATTGAATTAAGAAGGTACAATATATGTACAGTACAGGCCAAAAGTTTGGACACACCTTCTCATTCAATGCGTTTTCTTTATTTTCATGACTATTTACATTGTAGATTCTCACTGAAGGCATCAAAACTACGAATGAACACATGTGGAGTTATGTACTTAACAAAAAAAGGTGAAATAACTGAAAACATGTTTTATATTCTAGTTTCTTCAAAATAGCCACCCTTTGCTCTGATTACTGCTTTGCACACTCTTGGCATTCTCTCGATGAGCTTCAAGAGGTAGTCTGGAATGGTTTCCACTTCACAGGTGTGCCTTATCAGGGTTAATTAGTGGAATTTCTTGCTTTATCAATGGGGTTGGGACCATCAGTTGTGTTGTGCAGAAGTCAGGTTAATACACAGCCGACAGCCCTATTGGACAACTGTTAAAATTCATATTATGGCAAGAACCAATCAGCTAACTAAAGAAAAACGAGTGGCCATCATTACTTTAAGAAATGAAGGTCAGTCAGTCCGGAAAATTGCAAAAACTTTAAATGTGTCCCCAAGTGGAGTCGCAAAAACCATCAAGCGCTACAACGAAACTGGCACACATGAGGACCGACCCAGGAAAGGAAGACCAAGAGTCACCTCTGCTTCTGAGGATAAGTTCATCCGAGTCACCTGCCTCAGAAATCGCAAGTTAACAGCAGCTCAGATCAGAGACCAGATGAATGCCACACAGAGTTCTAGCAGCAGACCCATCTCTAGAACAACTGGTAAGAGGAGACTGCGCGAATCAGGCCTTCATGGTCAAATAGCTGCTAGGAAACCACTGCTAAGGAGAGGCAACAAGCAGAAGAGATTTGTTTGGGCCAAGAAACACAAGGAATGGACATTAGACCAGTGGAAATTTGTGCTTTGGTCTGATGAGTCCAAATTTTCTTTGGTTCCAACTGCCGTGTCTTTGTGAGACGCAGAAAAGGTGAACGGATGGATTCCACATGCCTGGTTCCCACTGTGAAGCATGGAGGAGGAGGTGTGATGGTGTGGGGGTGTTTTGCTGGTGACACTGTTGGGGATTTATTCAAAATTGAAGGCACACTGAACCAGCATGGCTACCACAGCATCCTGCAGCAACATGCCATCCCATCCAATTTGCGTTTAGTTGGACGATCATTTATTTTTCAACAGGACAATGACCCCAAACACACCTCCAGGCTGTGTAAGGGCTATTTGACCAAGAAGGAGAGTGATGGAGTGCTGCGGCAGATGACCTGGCCTCCACAGTCACCGGACCTGAACCCAATCGAGATGGTTTGGGGTGAGCTGGACCACAGAGTGAAGGCAAAGGGGCCAACAAGTGCTAAACACCTCTGGGAACTCCTTCAAGACTGTTGGAAAACCATTTCAGGTGACTACCTCTTGAAGCTCATGGAGAGAATGCCAAGAGTGTGCAAAGCAGTAATCAGAGCAAAGGGTGGCTATTTTGAAGAACCTAGAATATAAAACATGTTTTCAGTTATTTCACCTTTTTTTGTTAAGTACATAACTCCACATGTGTTCATTCATAGTTTTGATGCCTTCAGTGAGAATCTACAATGTAAATAGTCATGAAAATAAAGAAAACGCATTGAATGAGAAGGTGTGTCCAAACTTTTGGCCTGTACTGTACATGCATCTGGTATTTAATTTGTAAATATCTTTTCCCCCTTTTTTCAGAATTCAAACACACTGAAAGGTTCTGTATGTAACTTTGAGGAAAATCCTTGTTTAGTGACCCCTTTCGCTGAGGCTGTAAGTCAACTGAAGTCACTCTGCATCCTCCATAGCCATGAGGGAGCACCTGCATCGGCCACAACAGTGACTAACAAGAGACTGACCGGCATCATGTTGATAGAATACTGGAATATAAATTAGAATCATATTTAGCGTAACATTACTATCTGTATGTTCCTGTATTTCATTTGGACCATTGACTCCTTGACACTAACAAGCTTACCATTTGCAAACTACATCATCAGCTGACATTACAAAGCAACTAATGGCAGACCCATGCAGTGTAGCTTTACAGTTAGCTGGCTAACCTTAGCTTACGGTCATTGGCTGCTCAGCTAGCCGTGACTTAGCCACACTGCACAGATCTAGCTTGGTTGCTTCTAAGCTAATAAAGCAATTTGTAGACCAGCTCCCGGAGGCTGAATGAAATAGCTGACGTTATCCACTCAATACAGTATTTTGCCACATTTGCTAGCTAGCATTTCATCTGTCTGACAAAGCAAGCCATGTGATGAATTGATCGCAGGTGAATGATTTAGCTATGATAAGTCTGTGTAACAGCGTAGGCTACAACAGTGTGTGTAACACATGTAACATGAGTAGAAGCTGCTAACCTGCATGACTTTGGGTAAGATGGTTTTGTTGAAGTGATCCTCCAGAGTAGGTGCGCTGAAATCTCTCTTGTAGACCTCCTCCTCCTCATCCTGTAACAGAAATCATGTCTACAGTCACAGACTGCTAATGATCCTACCCTTGTCTGCTGCTGATGCACACAGTGGGCGGCTGTGGCTCAGAAGGTAGAGTTGGTCATCCACTAATCAGAAGATCAGTGGTTTGACCCGGCTCCTCCAAACCGCATGCAGAAGCATCCTTGAGCAAGATACCGCACCCCAGATTGCTCCTGACGGCTGTTCCGACGGCATGTAAGTGTGTTAAAAACCGAGTTGCAGGTGGTACCTTGTATGGTAGCCTTTGCCACCAGTATATGAATGTGTGTGTCAATGGGTGAATGTAATTAGTAGTGTAAAAGCGCTTTGAGTGGTCAGAAGGCCAGGCATGGGCTATACAAATGCAGGTCCATTAAGCATTTAACATCAAATGATCATGCTCATTTCTACAGTGACGGACCGCTGAGGAACCTGCACCTGTCAGCAGCTAATGATTCACTGTAACACTACATCTGATGACTTTGTGAGCTTCTTTGTTGGGTAAAAACAACTGGCTGAAACAGATGGAGCCAGACATTTCACAGTTGTCTGCTCCCGGGTGGAGAATCTACACAACAGAGACTGTTTCTACATTTCAAACTTATATGGAGCATTTCTGTACTACAAACACATACACAGTATTTGTTATCATGCCATTTTAGTTATATGTAACTGAAAACAGAATTCAGATCATATTACAAGCAATATTAGAAGGGACTATGGTATATCAATGTAATATGCTTTTGCACAAAATTGGCAGAAAGTTCAGTCATCACAAAAGCAGCCCTACGCTTCTCTTCAAAGTCTCCATAGTGTTTGAAAGACGAGACTGACTAAACATCTTTAACTGTAAACTACAGTCACCCTGATGTTTCATGTGGACCTGATGAATCTGACAAAGCTACGGTCAGACCAAACTGCAGTCATGAATTAACTATTCACCTCTGTACTGACTTACCATGAAGAAGGCTCCTCTGTGGTAGTACTTCTGGAGGAACTTGTATTTGCCTTTGCTGGCTTTGTTGGTGACTTGTTTACCGCTGTTTCTGAGCTCAGCCCGACGCTCCTCCTCTGTCATGTTATGGAATCTCTCGATTTCAGCCTTCTCCTTCTCCATGCTGGGGACAGAACACCACACATTCAGTTCTAAATCCGTCAAGTTCATTTTTCGTGACATCAAGTCATTTCAGGGAGTCGTATCTGTTCACTCACACTTCTCGGGCCTCTCTGTCCCTCTTAATGCGTTTCAACTCTCTGACTTTCCAGGCTTCGTATTCCTCCTCCTCATTCTCTCCATCAGTGTCCAAAGCATCCAGAGCTGCCAATGTGCGCCGGTTCTCCTCAAACTCCTTCTTAGCCTCCTCCTCCACAATCTTGAGGGTGTAGCGCCGTCGCTCCTCTGCCTGCCTCTTGGCCTCAGCTTCCAGCTCTCTTTGCCTCTGCTCCTCTGCTTCACGCTCTGCCACTGTGACTCTGTCCTTTCTGTGGTGCACACAGAAAAAAAGGAATACAGGTTAAACATACCATGAAGTGACCATTTTTCTGTCAGTCAAATCAGATTCAGCCACTTAATACAATATTCAATGATTTGTTTTTATTTCCACATAAAGTTTTAAATGGGGCTCAGTGGGTTCAGTGTGAAAGCAGCACTCATGTATTAAAGCAAACAAGCTAAATACGTTAACAATAGGGTTGGGTATCGTTTGGGTTTTTTCCGATACCGGTGCCCTTAAACAGTGCCTGAACCATGTTTTTATTTATTTATTGCTGAGGAAAATTAGAAATACCTATAAATAAATAGGTATATGAACTCTATTAACAGTTTTAAAATATAATAAGAAACACTTAACAAATTAACATTACAATAATATTAACTTTATTAAAGTCCAGTCTCTGTAGGCAGCCCAGGCTCCGCAAATGGCAACAACAATATTTGGGTCCAGGCTATATCAACCAGCCAGCGCGAGACCAGCGAAAGTAAGCACACACACATGAAGCCCACGGCTAAAAACAGAATTCAAATGACGATTTTCCAAACAACTTTTTATGTCGGGGCTTCACTTGGATCACTACGGACGAGCAGTATGGAGATATTTTGTGGTTTCAATTATGTGTTTTTTGGATGTTTGAATCTGGGGGGCTGTAATCCTCCATTAGAGGGGTATTCCAGGTAGGAGGTTCAACAAATTCTGAATCTAACCCTGAACTCTGAGTTGATTTAACCTAAGATGGGAAACTCTGAGTTACCGGTTCCAGAACAGCTGATCTGAGTTAGTTCAGTCAACTCTGAATATGTTCACTCTGAGTTAAGCCGACAATAAAAAGCCATCATCAATGGAGCTCCGACTCCACGATTCACCATGGCAACAGGTAAATAAGACAGTGCCTCCATTTTAATCCAGTGGATGCAGAGATATCAATGCACGTGTAGCAGACAGTGCACGTTTAAAGAAGAGCCTGAGTCAGAGCGAGGAAAGTGTAAATAAGTTAACCATAAAGTTAATAAAGTTTTATTCAGTGTTGTCCGTTTATCCATCATTTATCAGACTTACATAATTCTTAATGAAGATAAAGTGGTGGAATCTGACTGTGTATCAGGCTGTAGATACATTAGGCTACATTATATTAATTATATACAATAATATATTTGTTCAGATTTAATCTGATGGGGAAAAACACAGGAGGCAGCAACTGAAAAATAGGAAGATTTAAAACATACAGGCTATAGATCAAAGCAATAAAGACATGACTGTAAACTCACAGTCTGACTCAGTAATAATATGTTTGGTAATTTGCACTTGAAAAGACGTTGAGGTTAAAATACAGTAGATTTTAAAATGTTGGACATCTATTTGTATCTTGACTCAACAGCATTCAGTGACTTTATTTTAGCTACAAATGTAGTAAATTTAAAGACACTGAAATGCTGCACCATTGCTCACTCAGAAATATGAACATGTAATCCCCAATATTAGGCTATAGGAATTATGTTCCATCAGTGCGACCAGTGACATTAGTGATAGAGATCATTAGTCATTGATACTATGTGTCTAAAGCTTCATACCGATTTTTAAAATTTAAATAATTAGACCTACACATTATGTGCAATAAACATTTTGGAGCTGCTCTAACAGACTAACTGACAGTCTGATCCTTGTGCAAAGTGTTATAAAAATAATACATATAAAAAGGACAGAGGTTTGATTCTGAGCTGAGGGTGAATTCTCGCTGTGTAATATTTGAATGTAAAGACAAAAACTGATGTCCAAAGAAGTGATTGATGTGCATAAATTCAGTAACTTAAGACAGTCCTGAGTAACAAACTAATATCCAGCAGGATTTAGACTGTGAGAGACGGTAAATCTCCACTAATTAATGTGCTTCGATACAAGCTTTGACATGGACTGAATAAATGAAGAAATGAAACAGCATGTAAGAGGGAGGAGACAGAGAAAAACTCAGGGTTTATTGAAGAAAACCAGCGAGCAGGTTATATTCATAGAGTCTGTTACCATGGTGACTGACTCAGAGTTTCAGTTACCTCTCTTTCTGGAACGGATAACTCAGAGTTTCCCTCATCTCAGGGTTAACTTACTCTGAGTTTTCACATAACCCACTTTCTGGAATACCCCCTAGGTGTTGTGTTGCTACCTCCTCTCCCCTTGGATCTCCTCAAGTGTTGTGAGGACTCTAAAACTTCACCTGAGCCTCCATCAGTATATGGGTGAGTAGATAATGGGTGCATTTTCATGTTCATGCTTCATGTATCCCTTGAACAGGTGTGTAAATCCTGGGTAACTAGCAGCCATTGCTTGTTTATGACAGAGTCACTGAGGCCGAGGGGCAAGCTAGCTCCGTTGTGTTTGATATCACTGTTGAATGTAAACAGAAGTGACGCTCAATGGTGCTTAGTGTGCCTTAAATAATAATATACACTCAGTAAGTGAACACATGAATGAATGAATGATTCTGTTACGTGTAACGTCCAATAGAGGGAGACATAGCATTAAAAAAAAGCACCAAAAGGAGGCCATGTAATGTGCATTTTGTTTCGGTCCGGTAGGTATCGGTTGTATAGGTACCGGTTCCATACACTAGATATCAAACGGAAACCACAGACTGTGTGGTATTAAGTATCAGTAAGCTGTAAATTCACCACTTCCAGGCAGAAGAGAAAACATTATGTTATCTCAGAGCCTTACAGTGGAACATTTCTCCTCCTCTGTGCTGCTGCATCATGTCCCCAGCTGACTGTACTAAAGAAATCCGTGTACCCTTTGTTCTTTTGTTTTTCCGTTTCAAAACCAAATCAGAAAAACAATCTCATTTTTCTGTTTATCTGATTTAAAACCAGAACAGAAAAACGGGAAAAAGATCTGCGGAGGAACTTTTGAGCTTCACAGAGGAGCGCTCCATTCTCAGCTACTTGTAGCCTAGTTATGGCTGCACTCCAGCCTTATGCAGACCTTACCTGTGAACTTTTTGAGAGTGGCAAGACACACGCAGAAATCAGTGACATTTTGCAGCGTTAAGGGGCCACGCAGTGTTCTATAATGAGCGTCAGGAGATTCTGCATGGACCACAACCTTTGTCAGAGAAGTGTTGTTTCAGAAGCCAAATTGAAAATGGCTGTGGTTTCTGCAATAACGGTGTGTGTGTGTGTGTGTGTCCGTCCATCCTTATAATACGGGATCATCCCTTACCTACTAAATCAATACGGGACACAGTTGGTGAGAGTAATTGATGCTGACTAGGTGTGTGCGATATCTAGGGCTGTAGTCAACCAAAGAATATCCTGGTCGACTGAAGTCGTACATAATCTTTAACTAATCCATTGGTCGTGAGGAAAAAATAATCTGCATGTTATTATATCTAGATTGACTAAATCAGCCACAGTGCGCTTGTTGCACTCTACCTGGTAGCCTTATTAGCCTGAATGAATTACAAATAAATATAAAAAGCTAGTATTTGCAGTATATTACATAATTTTTAACTTAATCATTTTATACTTAAATGATAACAACAGACAATTATTGAGGAATACACAAAAATAAATTTAAGATAAATGTTTTTGTTTTACTTTATTAAAATAAACAGGACCCTCCACTATTGTTCCAGCCCGCATTGTGTGATATCGGAACATAGAGCTGCGCAGGTGTGATCTGATCTCAAAAAGACAGTTGCGCCTGCAGTTATAAAACCATTATTTGACCAAACATTTTGAAATATGCCAGTGCTGATTGTGTTCACACTCAAAGCTCACGGAGCATCCTAACGCAGACAAGTTTGCCTACCATTTTTAGATGATACGCCATGTTGGATATTGAGCTGTGATATGTAAACTCCTGTTTGCAAAGTTTACACGACTTTTTTTGGTCATCTGTTTTAATAAAATGTAGCCATACCGAGGACTTCTTTGACATGGTCTAGCCAGCTCCAATTACACGTTCAGTAACACTCAGTCAACATGCAGTAATCAACCAGTCGACCAGGAGACTACAGCCCTAACGATATCATATCATTAACAGTAATACCTGCATAATTTTCAATGATAAAAAATGTATATAATGATAATGACAACATTTTGTTAAACCTAGTTCAGACCAGTGATTCCCACCAAGACAAAACCATTTTAGAACGTTGAAGAAAAGTTGCAGTGGTGTGAACTGGGTGGTCTGAGCTCGACTCAAGCCGGCTGAAGGTGACACCTGCAACTCACTTGTTTCTACAGCCAATTGGCTTGTAGTGAAGATCGCAGATAACGTGTTCCGCTGTCTGGTGTCGGAGGGTGAGTCACTTCTGCTCTCGGTATGCTCTCTTACACATAATAAAGTTCATTTTGTTCTCTGAATTTTCTACACTTTGGTCAAACTGCTCCCCTCTTTTTTTTTAGATCATTTTTGGGGTATTTTGCCCTCACTCAATATTGAAAGCTGAAGGGAGACTGGAAAAGGATAGTGAGGGGGATTACATTCAGCAAAAGGCCCAGGCTAGACTCGAACCGAGGCCACTGCAATTAGATCCGAGCCTCAATGGTATGCACTCTACTAGATAAACCACCAGGCACCCCAAATGCTTCTAAATGTTGTGCATACTGAGGCCATTAAACTTTGATTGGGGAGTGGGGGGTTAAAAGCCAGAAATGTGAGGAACCACTAAGCTACAGTTGTAAGGTAAGGAAACTGTTGCTTGAGTTCATACTTGCGAATGAAGACAGGTTTGAGCCGGGGCTCTGCTTCATCCTCGCTGTCTGTGTATTCTTCATATTCAGACTCTGACTCTGACTCCTCCCCTGACTTCCCTTCCTCCTCCAGCTCCATCACCTCCATCTCCTCATTCTTTCGTTCAGTGGCTCTCTGCCTCATCATTGCTCGTCTCCTCTCAATTTCCTGCACAGAAAGAGAAAGTCCGCCTTAAAAACTTTTCTTAATATAGCTTGGAAGGAAAAAAGAGAAACACTGTCATAACTTCTTCAGTGACTGGGAAAAGCCCAGATCACTGAGGTCAGATTAAACAGCATAGACAGTAACCTCATCATCCACTTCTTCCTCTTCCTCCTCCTCTTCCTCACTACTCTCCTCACGCTCTGGGTGCCATGTGCCTTCATCCGAGTCCTCGCTGCTCTCAGCCATAACCTCAGGCTCTGCAATCTGTCTGTGTCGTGCGAGCCTGAAGACAAGATAACAGGAAGCAACGGGGGCAAATTAACACTCTAGCACCACAAACTTAAATGATCATATCAGTCAACTCAAATCAAATAATGTGAAACCTCTCCTCCACGTCCTCAGACACACGGTTGAGCAAACGTTTGAGACGTGGATCAGAGACCTCCTCTTCTTCCATCTCGAGCTCTGCCTCCATTTCCTTTCCCTTCTTCACAAACTGGAAGTCTTCTTCTTCCTCATCAGAAGACTCCATTGGTGCGTAGTCAGGACGTTTACCTGACACATACCTCTTCACCTTCACCTTCTCCATGGAGAGCTCACCTGGAATATGCAGAGACAATGATGAGCTTAGTCAATCTAGGCTTTCACATCAGTGATGCTGAAGGTGTAGATGCTTGCTTGAATCCAGCTTTTATTACAATACTTTAACTATAAGTTAATTATTTAACAGCTTCCCAAAAGTTTAGAACTTATTTTTGCTAAGACTGAGACACAATGATGACAATTCAGTACTATTCACCTTGTTTTTTTTTATTTTTGGAATGCATTAGTTATGTTTTTAAAGCTGATGCTAAAATCCAACAGAATCAACAAAATGCCCCCAAAAACTGACAGTTCCAGTTCCAGCTTCTAAATATGAGGATTTGCAGTCTTTCTCTGTTTTACATTACTGTTCATTTGTCTTGTTCATATCTCTGGATTTTGAACGGTTGGTTCTTCAAAGCAAGCAATTAAGTGATGTTGCCTTGGCTTCCAGGAAAGTTACCGGTATTTGTGAAAAATAAATAAATATAATAATAAATAAAAATAAGCCCTAAAAATCCAATATTTTTCTGCCCATACCAGCTCATGATGACATGGGTTTTGTTGAGAGTCTTGGTACAAATTTGCTCAAACCCATAAGTAGGGTTTAAGCTCTAATATTGTAGATAAGCAAATGTAAATGGTATGATGACCATCAAGTTTTACATCACGGTATACCTTGAAGCCAGTATACCCATGGCACTGGATTATGATGATTTGCATTTAAGTACAGGTGTTTTTAGCGCTTGATGTTATTTACTCATCTACCTTTTTTTGTTTTGTTATTATGTTTGGTGTATAATGTTGATTTGTTTATGTACTATGTTGTATTTTTATGGCTGCAGTTTAGGTGAAGACCCCAAGACAAACTGCAAGTTTTTTGTGAATCTTAGTATTTAGATCCATCTCTTCAATAATAGTACTAATACTACACTATAGTATGTGTTTGAACTAAAATTCTGCATTGAAAATTTTAGGAGAATTTTCTCAACACAAAGGAAGTTTATCACAAACATTTACGATCATCATATCTGGAGATACACGATTTTTACTGCACAGGAAAAAGATTAAAAACTTTAGTAAGAAAAGCTGTCGGGCATGTGGTGCAGTAAAAGTACAATATTCACCTCTGAGCTGTAGTGGAGTATGAATAGTATGAAGTAGCATGGTAAAATGGAAATACAGAGGTAAACTGCAACTACGTTGACTTTATACTTGAGTAAAAAAAAAGCACTGAAGGCTTTTCAAGTTGTTGCTGAATCACTTTACAGGTATCCTGCATCGTACTTTAATTTTATTGATTAACTTGTAACACTCTGTGGTCACTTTTGAGGCCGTAATAAGTATTGATTAACTGGATTATATGTGATTATGTGATTACTGGAATAATGAAATTTTGCTCCGCTAGACTCCACTATATAGTCACACGTATGTTGGCACCCAGACATCACAAGCATGTGTGTGCTGAGCATCTCATTCTGAAATCACTGGTATTGATATACTGCTGCAGCCTGTAGGAATATGCCAATTTGGTCCCACTTATGTTAGTAACGTTAGTTAATTCTTTATTTAGTCAGCATAAAGTGGTGACTAATTTCAGACCGACCTAGCGTTATTTGTGTCAACAGTGAGGTTACGTTAAGATAGCTGGCTAACTTAGCACGCCGCTAGCCCCCTGCTTGCTAACCGCGAAAGCGTCTCACCTTTCTCGTTCCGGACCGGCACGGCTCCGGCCGTGGACTGGATCGGAGGGAGCTTCATGTTGAGGGCTTCACGACTAGACATCACTGCCTGGTCGATAGTTTTAACTAAATCAAATTTCAAATGAGTAGCTTAACGTTACTCAGACAAACTCAGCCTGTCATTGTCTCGATCAAACGGAAGTGAATTTGCTAAAGAACGAGGGGACCGGAAGTGGGAGGGACCTGGGAGCTAAATTTTTTATAAAAGGTTTATAGATGTCAAATCAATCATCAAAACATGTTAGCCAGAAAATGGTCACGGAACTGAGGTTCTGGACCCTACTATAATGTATTTGTCTGATTTGAAGGTTTATTCGGTGAACAGAAAACATGTTGTGTGACTGATGGTGAAGTTTAGTTGTCAGAGACTAAATACATTCATCATAAACTATAGGCTACAGAGTCTACTGTATATTAACACTGGAGTTTTTTAAATTATTGAAGTATTTAGCAACACAGAGACTTGTGGTCAGTGGGATGTGAGGATTCTTAACATCTGTACAGATGTGAAGCCCTGACTGTATCTGACTGAGCCTTAATGAAAGCTGTTGTCTAGTATTTTTTTTTCCCTCTGAAAATATGAAACGAAGAACAAACAACTCGCACACCACAGGGCTCCAATGCTGAAATGTTTATTATACAACAGTTAGTTCCGGCCCTGCAATCTGATTGGCCGAGAGACAGTAAAACCGTGACGATATTGGAGTACAACCAGAGATATTGGATGAAGCGAGATGCCCAACTCAGCTCATTTCCTGATTCAGTGACGTCAGCGCCACAGATGAAGCGAAAGTTAACTTTGTTTGAGCAGGCCTCAATCTGGAATTTCATTCCTCAGTACATCTTCTCTCGCTTTGGTGGTTTAAACTTTATTTTCAGCTGTAATTATAATGTAGACAAACTCCCTGTAAAATTGTCAGCTTTTCATAGGCAAGTTCTCCTATCCTGGTCCCTAATTTACAAACATAACTTCTCACCTCACAGGTACTTAATATGGAATAACAGAGACATTCTTTTCAAGAATAAATCACTTTTTATGGAAAGATGGGTTCAGAACAAAATTCTTCTGGTAAGTCAGCTGTTTAATGAAGAGGGACTTTTGCTTTCCTATAGAGAATTTTTATCTAAATATGATTTTCCTGTTACTCCTAAGGAATTTGCTATAGTGTTTGATGCTATCCCCTCAGGTACTCTAATACTTTTTAGAAATCTTCCTAACCCTCTCCCCTCAGTCTCCGTACCTAATCCAGTTGATTCTCATATAGGAAAAATCTGTTTTTCGACCCTTTCTCGTAATAACAATAGACATATACGTGCTTTATTCCAGAAAGATGTTGTCTCTGTTCCACATGTTATCTCATATTGGAATCGTTTTGTGAATGATATTGATTGGAACAAGGTTTGGATGATTCCAGACAAGTATCTCATCAGCAATAAGGTGAAGGAAGTTTCCTTCAGAATTATTCATAAATACTATCCTGCAAACCATTACATGGCAAAATTCAAAAGGGACATAAATGCAGACTGTTCTTCCTGTGAGGACCACCCAGAGACTTTGTTGCACCTATTTTGGCATTGCCCTCATACAAAAAAACTTTGGAAAGATTTCAGCAGATTCATTATAGACTATGTCTCCAAAGACTTTACCTTATCTTGGGAAAATGTTGTTTTCTGTTTTTACAAGTGCTCTAAGAAAGAGGAAAAGGTTTTTTTTCTTATAAACTTGTTAATAATTTTGGCTAAATTTTTTATTAACAAATGTAAATACAGCAGCAAAAAACCTAATTTTATTCATTTTCTCAAAGATGTCGAACAATACATACAGCTTATTGATAGCTCTGACAACAAAAAAGCTGTCAAGACCTTAAACATATGCTCTGCTCTAGATGTTTTTGTGTAATGTAAGGACATATGGACATATCCCCTGGCTACTCTGTTCTTGTTCACTGCTTGTATACTGTTATTGTATACTTTACTGTGTTTTTCAATAAATCTTTGGAAAAAAAAACAAAACTTTGTTTGAGCAGGCTCTGATTGGAGGGAGACCTAACCACGCCCACTTAGGAGACAGGAAGAGTAACCGTTTTCTTAACATTGGATAAGCATACAGTTGGGTATCTCCCTTCATCCAATATCTCTGGTACAACATCACGGTTATTTCACTGTGTATGTATCACTCCGCCTCACAGCTGATTGCAATCAATAATCAAATCAAAACTGACGGTTAGTGTCAGTTAGGTCAGCAGTTGCGTTGTAGGCTAATTAATTCATCCACTGTCAAACAGCCAAAAATATGGATTTATTTCCTAAAATAAGTTTTGAATTGAACTATGAATGGTCATCGGAGGGAGATGAGGGAGAGGAGAAGCTGAATCCATCTGAGCACACATCCAGGTTTGACAGTGTTTCATCAGCGGAGCTCAATGACTTGGAGAAAAGCAACATACTGTCAGATCAGAAGGCAGAGTCGGCTGTGCCTGTGAAGCGACAGTCCACCATGCAGTCACCAGAGACTTATTTCACCGGCTGCACAATTAATGGAAACATGCAGATAAATGTGTATAAAGAGTAAGTGCCTGGCGCACCATGTCTGCGTTATATAGCAACGGTGACAGCGGAGTCCTGAGGGAACTATTTTTGTTGGCGGAAGACAAATAAAATGCTTAAATTATCTATTTCGTCCTCATTTTTCAACATTTCTTAATCAGCCTTGCTTATTTAACTATTGTATAAAAGCAATATCACACTCGAGCTCGTGATGTTGTACTGTGATATCGTCACGGCTGTGATTTGGTCGTAGGCACGAGGTCGCAGGCCGAGTGCCTACGGAGCTTCGCCTCTTGGTCAAAGAACATGGATACCAAGAGGCGAAGCTCCGTTGAATTTTTGCCAACAGCCACTAGGGACGCTGCCGCCATTTTGGACTGTTGAGCTTGGACTGTTGCGCCCAGACAACATGCAAGATGTCAAGGAGAGAGGAGAAAAAAAGTAAAAGAAAACAGTCTAGTGCAATTAACTGCAACAACTATCAGTGGAACACCCCGCACCTGGCCTTCCACCGTTTCCCGAAGGATCCCGACAGGTAAGAACTCCTGAGGTGTACGTTTTAAAGTGTTTTAATATCAATTTAATATGCCAGTTTTGGAGGGAAGGTAACACACACACACACACACACACACACACACACACACACATATATACATATATGTATATATGTATATATATATGTGTATATATATATATATATATATGTATGTATGTTTGTGTGTGTGTGTGTGTGTGTATATATATGTATATGTGTGTATATATATATATATATATATATATATATATATATATATATATATATATATACATATATATATATATATATACATATATATATATATATACATATATATAGAAAACGCATTGAATGAGAAGGTGTGTCCAAACTTTTGGCCTGTACTGTATATACATATATATATATACATATATATACATATATATATATATACATATATATATATATATATACATATATATATATATATATATATATATATATATATGTATATATATATATATATATATATATATATATGTATATACAGTACAGGCCAAAAGTTTGGACACACCTTCTCATTCAATGCGTTTTCTTTATTTTCATGACTATTTACATTGTAGATTCTCACTGAAGGCATCAAAACTATGAATGAACACATGTGGAGTTATGTACTTAACAAAAAAAGGTGAAATAACTGAAAACATGTTTTATATTCTAGTTTTTTCAAAATAGCCACCCTATAGCCAGTTACAACGAAACTGGCACACATGAGGACCGACCCAGGAAAGGAAGACCAAGAGTCACCTCTGCTTCTGAGGATAAGTTCATCCGAGTCACCAGCAAGTCGCAATCGCAAGTTAACAGCAGCTCAGATCAGAGACCAGATGGATACCACACAGAATTCTAGCAGCAGACCCATCTCTAGAACAACTGTTAAGAGGAGACTGCGTGAATCAGGCCTTCATGGTCAAATAGCTGCTAGGAAACCACTGCTAAGGAGAGGCAACAAGCAGAAGAGATTTGTTTGGGCCAAGAAACACAAGGAATGGACATTAGACCAGTGGAAATCTGTGCTTTGGTCTGATGAGTCCAAATTTGAGATCTTTGGTTCCAACCGCTGTGTCTTTGTGAGACGCAGAAAAGGTGAACGGATGGATTCCACATGCCTGGTTCCCACTGTGAAGCATGGAGGAGGAGGTGTGATGGTGTGGGGGAATTTTGCTGGTGACACTGTTGGGGATTTATTCAAAACTGAAGGCACACTGAACCAGCATGGCTACCACAGCATCCTGCAGCGACATGCCATCCCATCCGGTTTGCGTTTAGTTGGACGATCATTTATTTTTCAACAGGACAATGACCCCAAACACACCTCCAGGCTGTGTAAGGGCTATTTGACCAAGAAGGAGAGTGATGGAGTGCTGCGGCAGATGACCTGGCCTCCACAGTCACCGGACCTGAACCCAATCGAGATGGTTTGGGGTGAGCTGGACCGCAGAGTGAAGGCAAAGGGGCCAACAAGTGCTAAACACCTCTGGGAACTCCTTCAAGACTGCTGGAAAACCATTTCAGGTGACTACCTCTTGAAGCTCATCGAGAGAATGCCAAGAGTGTGCAAAGCAGTAATCAGAGCAAAAGGTGGCTATTTTGAAGAAACTAGAATATAAAACATGTTTTCAGTTATTTCACCTTTTTTTGTTAAGTACATAACTCCACATGTGTTCATTCATAGTTTTGATGCCTTCAGTGAGAATCTACAATGTAAATAGTCATGAAAATAAAGAAAACGCATTGAATGAGAAGGTGTGTTCAAACTTTTGGCCTGTACTCTGTGTATATATATATATATATATATATATATATATATATATATATATATATATATATATATATGTATATACACATATATATGGGGCATTCGACTGATTTTGTGCAAAGTGCTGTCCCTTACCAAAAAAACAACAAAAATAATAAAATATCATAGATATTTACAAAGATTATGTTATGGCCTATTTAAACCCAGGACATTAAATGAGAAAGTGATAAGCTAAATATATACAAAATCACCATTTATAGGGTACTTTCTATTGGGAAGTAGCTGTCCCCAACCCTGACCTCTAAAATTCAATTGATGTAAATAACACTTAAAACATTTTTCATATTTTTTTCAAAAGTCTAATTTAAAACATCTTTGTGATTAAGTTTAAACAGAAGTTGAAAGATTTAGATGTATTGTGGGATTATTTTTTAAATTAAGAAACTATGCTAAAAAAACAGTGTCCCTTGTTTTCATGTCACTACCGAAACACAAGAGTTTTAATGCTCTGGTTGAGTCTGGATTTTAGCCACAACCCTGAATTTCTGAGAAGGGGGGTAGTACTGCACCCCCGTCCCAGATGGCTGCATGGTAAGTCGCTGACTCCCATCATTTTTTAAATAAATGTCTTCCAAAGTCTGAAAATCAGTGTGTAACTTTTAAAGTTGTCACTACCAAACACATGTTCTCTTCAATTATGTAAACATTTTTGGGGGTTATGCAAAATATTATGTTTTTCTGTGTGAACAACTCTTCAAACATGTGCTTGTTAGCCATGTGACTGCTAGCATTCTTTAGTTATCCTGAAAAATAGCTAGGAATGTCACTACCGAAACAGTCACTACTGAAACCTATGGTAAAGTTTCGTTAGTGAATATGCAGCATGCAGAATGGTATTGTGGTCTGTATCCTTGCGGAAGATTGTGGTGTGCAGATTCCCAGAGGATGATTTTGTTATTTTAAGAACTAAAAAGTTTATTTCACTCTGGCTGTACTCCAGTGAGAGTTCAACACTGTCACTGCTGGAGTAGAGGCGGCTGTGGAATTCCTGGAGATCGTGTAAGTCACCATTGTAGAAGAATATTAAGTCATCTATGTACCTACCATACCAGATGATCTTGTTGCGATGGGGGTTAAACACTAACTATCCTATGGCTGTTCACTATGATCAAGCAGGACATGGAAGTCCTTCCTCCCTAAAAGCAGTGGCTATTGATGTTATACCTAACCATATAAGAGGTGGTGACAGACTGAAAAAACTCCTTCAGCGAGAAACATTTTGGATTGTCACTTTAAAGGCCACTGAGACCCCTGGTCTTAATGATGAGATTGATTTTTTGCCATTTCTCTGATTCCCAGTATTGAAACTGATGTATTGTAATTTGTGTATTGAAAATCCTTGTCATATTTTGTACAGCAGCCTACATTAATGTATATAAGGTACGGTTAAAAAACACAACATTATTGCTTTGCTAAAATCACTTCTGGCAAAACATTATTCATGTAAGCCCATCTATTTGCTTTTTGGATATTAGACATTACTATTATTAGACATGATTTATTGATATGGGGGATCTTTATCTCCTTGTTGTGTTTTTTTTCCCTACATGCCTACATGTTTTCTGTGATTTTTGTTTTTTTTGACACACCTATATTGCCTACACCTTTGGCGCCCCCTGCTGTTTACATATTTGTGTCAAACAGAATGCCAATCTCACCTGTATATAATTGAGATTGATTAGTTGTTTGTCAGACCCTGAAGAAGACTTTGGTCGATACGCGTAGGTCTGTCTTGTTGCCTTTGCTCTAATAAAAGTTACTTTATATATATTTTTACCTGAAGACGGACTGCCTCAGTTTTTTTCCTTGGTTGTCTTTTTTCCTTGGGTTTTTTTTTTTTTTACAAACAGCAAGACTTCCTTGGTTTTTTGTTCAATATCAATTCACCTACTTCACTGAAGCGCACCTGTCAAGTCAGAGCCTTGTTTACCCAAGCAGCGCTTTCTTCTTTCTTTCTTTTTCAATAAAAGTTTCGTTAGTGACATGATCATTTCGGTAGTGACAAAATGGAATGGTCAGTAGTTAAACCCCATAATTTTGTGGTCCAAAGTCTTGCTGTTCTCTGCTCTGCTCTACTATACTATACTCTGCTTTACTCTGCTCTGTTCTGTTCTACTCTGCTCTACTATACTATACTATACTCTGCTCTACTCTGCTCTGTTCTGTTCTACTCTGCTCTACTTTGCACTAATCTGCTCTGCTCTACTATACCCTGTTCTACTATACTCTTCTCTACTCTACTCTACTATGCTCTACTCTACTCTGCTCTATTCTATAATCTGCTCTACTATGCTCTACTTTATTCTGCTCTGCTCTACTCTGGTCTACTCTATTCTGCTCTGCTCTGCTCTATTCTCTACTCTACTATGCTCTACTCTATTCTGCTCTGCTCTACTCTGGTCTACTCTATTCTATTCTGCTCTGCTCTACACTACTATACTCTGCTCTATTCTATACTCTACTCTACTATGCTCTACTCTATTCTGCTATGCTCTACTCTGGTCTACTCTATTCTATTCTGCTCTGCTCTACTCTACTATACTCTGCTCTATTCTATAATCTGCTCTACTCTATTCTGCTCTACTCTGCTCTACTCTACTATGCTCTGCTATACTCTATACTCTGTTCTACTCTGCTCTACTTTGCTCTACTCTCCTCTGTTCTACTCTGCTCTACTTTGCACTACTCTGCTCTACTATACTCTGCTCTACTCTACCCTTCTATACTCTATTCTACTCTGCTCTACTCCACTATGCTCTGCTCTACTCTGCTCTACTCTACTCTACTCTGCTCTGCTCTGCTCTGCTCTACTCTACTATACTCTGCTTTACTTTATTCTGCTCTACTCTGCTCTGTTCTGCTCTACTCTACTTTGCTCTACTCTATTCTCCTCTACTCTACTCTGCTCTGTTCTGCTCTACTCTGCTCTGTTCTACTCTGCTCTACTTTGTTCTACTCTTCGGTACTTTTTAACCCTATGGGCCCTAGGCCTTTTTGGGGTATTTTTATTGCCTTTACTTTTAAGCTCATATCACAGTCATTATAAAGGCTACATGCACATGCTATATTTTGTTTTTTTCAGGTCAATCAGGGCTAACCAGATTTGCCATCATTTCATGTTCTTCTATGTGCCTGTATTTTATATTAATTTTTATATCAATGAAAAAAACAAATCTGTGTGCCTAAATTCTTACATTTTTACATGTATCTCACCATAGCAAGTTGGAAAATGACATATTCTGCAATATATGAAGAGGGGAGACTCTCTGGAATCTGGCAATATAAGAACCATGATGCTGGGACATTCTGTCACTTCACAGTTGTCCAAAACATGTGGTTTGTGCCAGGCGTGATTGACAGTATTTTTTCATTATTGCAAGAAATTCCATTGACTCATTCACAAGTCAAAAATGTGTTTTATCTGAAAGAAACATGCAATATTTACATCTAAGGTCATAGAAAAATAGTCAACCAAGTGCAATGATGTCCTCCAAGATAATATTTGTTTCTCAGTTTCAGTTATATATTGGGGAGACATTTTGGGCATTGGTGGGGGGCACGTGTCCCCCTCAATGTATATGGTGACTACGGCCCTGTCAGCATGCATTAGGCTGCAGTTGTCTGGGTGCACAAAGGTGAAGTGGCTGGTCTTGTCATACAAAGTTTGATGGAGTGTCAGCTGGACAATATGGAGATATTTTCATCTTGAAAGCCGGACTACAAATGTGGATAGACAGGGAGAAACACACGCAAGCCTAAGACGTGGTAAGATACGATATTCCTCACTATATGAAGTGACTGATAACAAGATCTGTATAATGGATTGTAAAGAAATTCATCAGGTTTTTATTTTGTAGACAATTGATCTGTATTTATAGCATGATGGGATGACAGCACAATGATGTGTGTGGTCCTGCGCTTTCATGTGATGTGCATGGCATTTCTGTGCGAGCCTGCGTTCGCGAGTAATCCATCTAAGAGTAATGTGTGTGCAAAGCTGTATGAAAGCTCTGTTATACATCATTTTATTGTAATTTTTCGCTGTGAAAACATTGGATTACTGACATGGCCTTGTCGGAAAGCTACAATTCTGCTGTTTCCGCTGATATGCGTGGCTTCTCGCTATGACGCACAGTTGCGGAGAAAATCCACAGAGAAGAACGGGTGTGAATTTGGACGCACTATGCGTCGTTTGGGCCCATAGTCTAAACTTCTCAGTTTCAACATTTTATTGAGAACATTTAAGAACAGTGCTGCACGTTAACTTTTGTCTGCACATTGTTTTTGTCGCCATTGTTGCTGAGTCTGAGGTGTGAGTCATGCGCTCTCGCTCCGCCTCCACCTCAGGTACCGAAATTTGGCACTGTTTCATTTTAAGTGAATCGGTACTCGGTAGTACCGACGTGAATCGGTACCAAGTACAAAAAGTACCGAGTTTCGGTACCCAACCCTAATAATCTGCTCTACTGTACTCTACTATGCTCTGCTCTACTCTCTAATCTGTTCTACTCTGCTCTACTCTACTGTGCCGTGCTCTACTCTATACTCTGCTCTACTCTACTCTACTCTGGTCTACTCTGTAATCTATTCTTCTCTACCCTACTCTGCTCTACTCTATACTCTACTCTTCTCTACTCTATTCTGCTCTACTCTGCTCTACTATACTCTGCTCTACTCTACTCTACTTTGCTCTTCTCTGCTCTATTCTGCTCTACTCTGCTCTACTTTGCTCTACTCTGCTCTGCCCTCTCAAAAATTAAACTGTTTTATTGACCACAAAACATTTGTCTTTGAATTTGTAATTCCCACCATAAGGCATACATTTGAGGAAATACGATGCAACCTTAAAAACATTATAATGGTCACTACCGAAACAGGACAGTCACTACCGAAACAGTGCAGTCACTACCGAAACACTGGGTGTTTTGTAAAAAATAAAGTATACTGAGTTATCAACTAAAGTATTATGATGCTAATCGGTTACATTTATGTTCTGTTTCATCAATTATTAACTCTGAAATCAATCTGATCAGCGTTATGCATTTTACAAAGAAAGATTGCATTTAGATTTTGAAGAATTCTATAATTTGAACTTCGAAATTTGTTAAAATATTATTTTTTTATAGATTTAACTGTGAAAACCTTCAGCCAAAATTTGTAAAAATTTAAATCTTTAAACAAGGGAAGGAACAAGCATAACAGGTTGATAAATATTTTTTTGTGTAATATTATACTATATGTTTCAGTAGTGACAAATTTTGGGAGAGGAAAAACATTCCAAAACAGTCTGAAAATACACACATTCGGTAGAATGCCCCATATATATGTATATATATATATATATATATATATATATATATATATATATATATATATATATATATATATATATATATATGGCCTCTTGGACCATTTATATCAGAACTGATTACTGCTTTAGCATTAAAATATATCATATAAAAATAGCCTATATAGTATTATTAATATTATTATTATTATTATTACTGTTCCCTTACTATACAAACTGTAAATAAATCTTTATTCCTGACTATGTGACGTCGCCATTAATGTGTTTCTAGTTAAAATATTGATTTTTTTATTTATTTTTTGGTAGATTGGCTTATGGGGTGATTTTGAAGGAGTAATTAAGTTAATCTTCTCATAAGTGGATGTAATATGTAGAGATGCCATCTAGGCCGTTTTTCTTAGTTTTTTTTTTTTTTTGAAAAAGTCTATATTTTGCTTTACAAAAACGTGAAAAAGCAGCTGTGACCAAGCTATCACAAGGTGAGTAGCACTGTAAGCATAATTAATAGCGCTATACTTAAGTTTGTCTGTGTGTTTTTGTATGCAAGCGGGTCTGCTGCGGTCTGCTGACAGTCCGAAATAGTGGTGGTAGGACGAAACCATGGGCGAGTCTGTTGCTATGGGGCGTTCTATAGAGTGTGCCAGGGCTGACATCAAAACCCGGAAGTTCAGCATCGCGCTGGTTCCCAGAAGAGAAAGTGAATGTGATTTTTGCATTGCGCTTTGGATTATGTCAGAAAATAAGATCTGTGGCTAACACAAGTTTATGATACTTACAGGTTTTGTTCAGCGAGATAATCTTCACATATGAACACCTTTCATCCCACATTTGAAGCTTAAAGGCGATCGCTAGAAGTAAAAAGCTAAGGTTAGGCTTTAACGGACTACATGACTACTCCACGGTCGCATGACTCTTGATGTCACCGCCACTAAGCTTTCAACTGATTTCGGAAGCTTTATTTTAAAAACATTGTATAATGGGGAAATCGGACTGTTTAAGCTAAATAAGAAGCTGTAATAGCGGACTGCCAGCACTCTCGCCTGTT
Organism: Epinephelus lanceolatus; assembly: GCF_041903045.1. Lineage (NCBI taxonomy): Eukaryota > Metazoa > Chordata > Actinopteri > Perciformes > Serranidae > Epinephelus > Epinephelus lanceolatus. The sequence continues at coordinate 50,404,475 of NC_135735.1, read as the reverse complement.
CGGGGGTGATGACATTTAATGTCCCTGACAGGGTTTGTAGTCGTATTGAGCAACTTGTTAGCAACTGCCTTTTTTACGACACGTAAAAGCTTCAAAATTCACAAGGGTATTTACTGACGTGTTTTATGTCGTAGAACAAAACCTGAAACTCGCTTAAGCTTTTGTTAACCACAGACCTTATTTGAGGCATTTTACCAAAATCCCATTCAAAAAACGTACTGACTTTTAGACGAGAGAACCGGAAGTGCTAAAAGCACTAACGGAGTTCCGGGTTTACTGGCACACTCTATTGAGCTTCGTCTCTTGGGGTCCGTCCCAAGTCTCTTAAATTACTAATGGTGAGAGCCAGGCGGTGCAGTTGGTGGAGAGCAACTGCAGCGCCTGGCTCTAAAAACTGCGGCCGCCTCGCTCTCGCGGTTTTATCACCGTCCACTTTTGTAATACGTAAGAGCAAGTTGGGATGAAGTCGGACACAAAACTAACCGGCATGCATTGTGCACCGATCTCCGGTGATCGAATCTGCGCAGGCCTGGCTCATCTCCAGGCTTTTTTTTTTTTTTTTTTAACCTTTATTTACATATTAAGGTACAAACAAAAACTATTTGTACAAAACAAAAAGCAAAAACAAAACTAACAAATGAAAGGATATTCAATACCATTCAATACAGTCATCAATCTTTACAATACTTATCGAAAATAGAGTCAGTTTTAAGTGCCTTCTTGCTCTTAAGGCCTTCAATAGTTGTGCAATATTGTTTCAGATCATGCAGAAAATGTTCAAAGCTTGGTTTGGATTCTGCCCATTCCTTCTTATGAATGTGAAATTTTCCTAGAAAAAGAAGAAGCTGTACAAAAAAAAATAAAGTCTTTCTCTTTCTCCTTGTCTTCAAAACAAATAAAAATGTCCTTTTCTTTTAAGTGGATTGCTTGTCCAGTTTTTCTGTTGATGTAATTTTGAACATCCATCCAGAATATTCTAGTGTATACACAATGATAAAACAGATGACAAATTGTTTCGTCCTCATTTCCACAAAAAACACAAGAATATTCAATATCGATCTTAAATCTCTCTAAAGTTTTCTTTGCTGGATATATTTTATGCAATATTTTAAAAGAGACCTCTTTAACTTTATTATTCAGACAGAATTTATTACCAACTAGCCACATTTTTTCCCAATCAATTTCACCATAAAGCGAGGTCCAAAAGAATTTTGCTGAAGGCAGAGATATTGTATGCATGTGATTCCTGATGAATTTATTCGAACATTTATTCTTAGTAATGTCATTTACTCCGAGGAACAAACCACTACTGAGTGGAATAGTCATAGAGATCTCACTTGTAGAACCTCTAAGCAGCTGCAGTACACTCCTCGGTAGAGCATCAAAGACAAAGCAGCCTGAACTTAGAGAGGAATTCATCATACAATAGTAGCTGTCCCTCAGCATTCAAAAGTTGTTTAACTAATACAATACCATTTTCAACCCACATTTTATAATAGAGTGATTTATTTTTATATTGAATATTCTTGTTATTCCAGATGTAATATCTCGTTGGCGAGAAATTATGTATGTACACCATTTTCCAGGACAGCAGCTCTTGTTTATGAAAGTTTGCTAATTTTACAGGTAATTTTTCAATCTTATAATCACATTTTAACAGAAATTTAAGACCACCAACTGAGTTAAATATATGTTTAGGGAAAGCATTCCAAATATTGTCTTTTTCTTTAATCAGATTAGTTAACCATTTTACTTTGAAAGTACTATTTAATGTTTCAAAACTTACGACCTCAAGACGACCATCTCTTCTTGTATTACATAGAATATCTTTTCTTAAATAATGACATTTGTTCCTCCAAATAGTTTTATCTAATTTTTTGTATATTGCCGCAGGCATTTCAAGTGCTAAAGACACATAGACAGCTCGAGATATCCCCTCAGCTTTAGACAACAAGACCCGACCATTCAATGAGAGATCTCTCATCAGCCACATATTGAACTTTTTTGTTATTTGTTCCACTATAGGGTCAAAATTTAAGTTACTGCAAAGTTTTTCATTTTTATCAATGACAACACCTAAATATGTGACCGTATTCTTCACAGGAATACCATTCACTTCAGATTGATCACAGTCCTTTAGTGGAAATAACACAGATTTGTTCAAATTCATTTTTAAACCTGACACAGCAGAGAACTCCTCAATACAATTAACAGCTTTGATCACCTCATGCCTATTAGACAACAAAACAGTGGTATCATCGGCCAGTTGTGCTAATTTAAATTCTCTAAGGCCTTTATACCTTGAAATAAACCTTTCTTAATATGCACAGCCATAATTTGAGTTACAAGAAGGAATAAAAAAGGACTCAGGGGACATCCTTGTCTTATTCCCCTACAGATGTCAAATCTAGGAGTAGTACTGTAGGCTATCTTAACAGAGCTGTTACATCCACTATACAATGTTTTAACCCCGTTCAAAAAATGGCTTCCAAAATCAAAACATTTGATAGTTTTAAACATAAATTGGTGACTTATTGTATCAAATGCTTTGTAAAAATCAACAAATAAAAATCCATTATATATTCATTATAATCAACCATATCTAATATTAATCGTACATTGTTACATATGATTCTTCCAGGCATAAAGCCAGACTGTTCTTCGTCAATAATATCATCTAATCCTGATTTTAATCTTTTAGCAAAGACCATGGCAAATATCTTTGCATCGTTATTTAACAGACTAATTGGTCTCTAATTCTCAATACTTAATTTATCTTTTTTTGGTTTAGGGATCAATTTGATAAGACCTTGACGAAGAGTTGGCGGAAGTTCTTCTTTTTCTATGGCTTCTTCAAATACAGCAACTAAAAATGGGGCTAATGTCTCACTAAAATCTTTATAGAATTCACATATTAACCCATCAATACCAGGATATTTGTTATCCTTTAGAGAGCCAATACATTTTTGTACCTCTAATAAGCTAACCTTCAGGTCACACACAGTTTTAAAACCGTCATCAATACATTTAATGTACTTTTCAATACTTTTAAGAAATAAATCAATGTTGTCTTCATTTTCACTGTCAGCAGCATATAATTTCTGGTAGAAATCAGCTACATATTGGGAAATATATCTTTCATCTTCACATACCTGGTTATTAATTTTAAGTTTACATAGAGATGATAGCTCAAAATTCCTTTTTTCCAAATCAAAAAAGTATTTGGTGCACTTTTCCCCTTGTTCTAGCCATTTCCTTCGAGACCTAACAAAGGCCCCTCTGGCCTTTTCCTCATACATTTTGTCCAATTCAAGTTGTAACGCTGACAAATCTTTCAGTTCTTCTCCAGACAAGCTTAATTTCTCTGATAGTCTTACTATTTTTGTAATTATCTGATCCTCTCTTTCTCTATTTGCTTTAGCAATTTTTCCCCAGATGCAATAGCTGACTTTCTAATGTCATATTTCATCAACTCCCAATAGTTTCCAAAACTGTTAAGTGAATTTGCTTGCCTCCAATATTTTTCAATTATTTTTTGGACTTCATTTTTAAATTGCTTATTTTGTAATAATGTTCTATTCAATTTCCAGTACTCTCTATTAGAGTTATATCTAGTTGCTGCTGCCATATTGTAACAGCCTGATGATCTGTAAAAACTGTAGGTTCTATTAGCACAGACTCCACCTTATCATCTATGTCTGAGGAGATCAGCCAGAAGTCTATACGAGATTGTTTAGATCTGTCCTTATTACTCCAGGTATATATTTTTTGGTTTGGATTTCTCTGCCTCCAGATATCAATAAGACCCATCCTGCCACAAATATTCTCTAATTCATTCATTACTCTGTCCTTAGGAGGCCATCTATCCAAATTTTCATCCATCACTGTATTAAAGTCTCCTCCTCATAATACTTTGGCTGTAGGAAATGTTAGTAACAACTGGTTAATTTTGTTTTCTATTGTTGAGAATATAACAGCATTATTTTGTTTATTGTTGGAGGCATATGTATTTACAATGATAAACTGAGAATGGTCAACATCTACCAGAAGGATTATCCATCTACCATTTGTATCTGAGAAGTGATTGATAATATTACCTTTAAATTTTCCCTGTAATATAGCGACCCCTGCTGACCTGTTACTACTGAAGGAAAACCATACATTTTTCCCCCAGTGACTCCTCCAAAATGACACATCTGCTTCTGAAGCATGAGTTTCTTGGATAAAATAAAAATCTGCACTTTTATTCTGGCAATATAAAAATAAACATTTTCTCTTCAGTTGATTTCTTATACCCCTGGCATTGACAGATAGAACACAAATTGACATAAAAAATAACTAAGAATGAAAAATAAAGACACTCAGAATCCTCTTTTAGGATTTGAGTAGTACTGTTGCGTCTGCGACAGACCAGTACATTTATATTTTAAAGGGCTTATTGGAAGTTTAATTTAAATTTTTGATGTCGGCTGGACTACCCAGGCTTTACCAGATATCATAACAAGAGACAAGTTATTATCATAACAGAAAGCATACCTCTTAATTCAATTAACCCTTCTAAACCATATTAATTTTAAAGCCTTTGCCTAATAAGCCGACACAGTCTGGTGTAACAGAATAAACGGCCTGATACAGCAGATGTTTTATCACCTATGTGTTGTTCACTGTCACTTTTTTCCCCTCAATGTAAGCAGCTGGACCTCTGAAGCCTGCTCTCTTCCCCTCCTTCCTCGCCTGCTCGACCATCGGCCACAGTTTGTTCTGGGCGTCCTTGGCTTCTTGGGTCAGGTCTTCCATTATTCTTATTTTTCTTTCATTGAGCAAGGCAGAGGATTTTGCATCCCTTCAGATCTTGTCCCGGTGAGACCGCGACAAGAACAGGAAGATGATCCGGCGGCTGGACCTCACCTCCCCGGAGCGGGGACCCAGTCAGTGAGTGATGTCCACAGAGATGTTCAGTTGGTCGGTGATGTCGGGGGAGACCTGGCTGAAAAGGTTGATGATGATCCTCTTGATGTCTTCTCCTGGTCGTTCAGGGATCCAGGGCACTCGGAGATTCCATCTTCTCTTGTAGGTGTCCATGTCGTTGCACTTTTCACGGAGCACAGTGTTCTCTTTCTCCAGGGTTTTGACTCTGGTTTGGAGAGTCTCAACTTGTTTGGTTACATTTTCTATCTGTTTCCCCAGGATTCAAGAGAGTCCATGACACTTTTTAAGGTGTCTGTGTTCTCTTTAACTGTTACTTCCACTGACTGGAGCCATCTAAGAGACTCTTCTTGCATCTTCTCAATTCTTTCCATGACTGACAACAGATGTGAATTAGTCACCAACTGCTCGTCCCGCTCCTCAGTCAGTGTCTTTGGTTTCTTACTTGGTCTCTTTAAAGTTTCTGGAGAAGACTCTGAGGATGGCTCTTGATTGAGTAGCTCATCCATGAGTTCCAGATGGGTCTCCAAAGATTTGCGTGCATATGCATGCTCCATGTTCATGACCATAAAATAGTCCAACGCACACACAAAGAGGTTCGACCTCGTGGTCAGTTATCTGGGTGTTAGCTCGGTGAAGGTGGAAAGGTGAGGAAGACGCCACTCTTAATCAATCCTTTCCTTTCTTCACTGTTTGGGTAGGTGTATCAAGCCCTTAGGTGAGTTTAGCCGCTCAAAAATGTTCAGAAAACTGTTCAAAAACTGAACTTCTGCTCGTCATGTCGCAGAGCTGCACGCTACCGTCTCACCTGTAAAACGCCATTTCTGAACTACGGAAACCAGGATCTTGGCCGTACGTGAGGAGCCTGGTGACACGAGGCTAGCTCAGGCAGCAGAGCCACGCCTCAGCTCTGAGCCCTGGAATACAGAGGATGCTGCTCCAGGTGGACAACAGGAGGAATGACACAACCTGGAAGTGTCAGACCTGTGATATGCCCCTCTGTGTTGTGGTGGAGGGGCACAGGAACTGTTTTTCAGAGTGGCACAAATAATTTGTGTGGCATCTGTTTGTTTTGTAAATAATTGTTCAAAAAACGCCTGAGGCATTGCATGCATTTTAATGTAAATAGTTATATAACTTTGTTGTTTGCTAAATTAGGACATAAGTTTTTGAAGTTTACAATTTATATTTCCATCCTAAGTTACAAAAATGGTTCGTTAGATATGTTTGTGGTTTTCACAGTAAAAAATCAAACTTTTTCCTCCTCGGATTTTATGTTTTTTGTGTGATTTTAGGTCCAGTGTATTAATACAGTATGTCAAAATGAAAAAATAACTGTAAAGTCACACAGGTGAGGTTGTGCTGAAAAGAATGATACCAAACAAGGCAAGGTAAACAGTTTTTTAAGGTGAAATTTAAAGGTAAAGTCAAAAGTAGTCTAAAACGGCCAATTATCCCCTAGACCCCAGAGGGTTTTTAATATTGCACAAGAGTGAATGAATACCTCTGCTACGTCAAGACCATAGGTCAAGACCTCCGAAATCCTTCAGCCTTTACTATTAATATAGTAATTTGGTTATAGTTATTAATTTAATTATCAATCAAAATTCCAAATTGACAGTTTAGTAAACTGTATGAGACTGATATCTTTAACTGGCTATCATTTTTCCCTTTTCGGGAATGGTGCCCCACGAAGTGATTTAATGTAAATTAAGTCACATTGTTTAACATAATTAATAATTATTAAGAATTATAAATGATTTCAGATAGCCAATTTGATACTTTAAATGGAGATCTATTATGAGGTCAGGCCTGTGTTAAGGCTTAAGTCCCAACAAATGGTGCAGCCATGTAAACAAAACACTGGTACCTAGATCACAACATTTTGGGCGGGTGATCCAAAGGTGGGATTAGGGGTGATGCCAAGTCTTATCGACTCCACCTTACCAGCACAGTGCAATAGAAAGTTCTCGCGGTCAGCATCAGAGTCTAGTATCAGAGTCAGCGGGGGCAGAAGGATAGGCTGGGTTTACTAACTGGTCAACAGTCTTGAATATGAATCTAGGGTTGTGTTGATTGGCAGCAATTAGTTCAGAGTAGTACTGAATTTTTGCATTTTTCACCATCCTATTGTTAAAGAGTAGTTGCTCTTTCATAGCAGCAAAGTGAACCTGGAGACCTGACTAGATCTTGTACTTCAGGATTAATAGATGTCACTTTAGTAAAAGTAAACATAATCAGAAAAAAAATTCTCTAAGTACTAAGGTAAAAGAAATCAATGCAGAGAAGATGTCCCCTGTGACTGTTATGCTATTATATAGGCTATCATAAGATTATTATTATTATTATGAATGGTGAAAGATGCTGTAGATGACGCTGAGAGCAGCCAGGACAATGTTCTGAGTATATGGGGACTTTTTCTATTTCAGTACGTAGGACACTACAATAGAATAAAGCTCATTTTGGTTAAAAAATAAATAAATAAAAAAAGAGTGGTTTAGTGGTGTTCCCCTTTAAAGTAGGATTTAACTGTGACGTTTGTTAGGGTGAATCTAATTTTGAACTATTGACTGATACTTTCACTACAGATTAATCTGCTGATTATTTTCTCAATGCCACAATGCTACCACAATTACCCAGAACCCAAAGCAACACCGTGGCCAATAATAATACACTGTGCATTGTCATATCTTCTAACATCCTTGTCTTCTGACCAAATAATAACTGACATATATCTTGGTGTTAAAACAGTAATGGATCTAATGCAATCTATTTATTGTAGCTACCTCCTCATCAGTGCTAAACTTCTGAGCATCATGCTGTATGTCACGCCTTTCAATCCTGCAAACAGGAGCTTTTTTGTTTTTGCTTCCGCAATGTCAGAAAAAGAATCAGTGTTTAACCCTGTGTGTGTTTCTATAGAAGTTATAGGCAGCAAACCCATCAGCATCACATCCTTTAACTGATACATAAATGGAAGACCACATATGTGAAATATGATTTATTTCCATATTTACAAATGAAAATGCATGTCATTTGCAATCTGAACAGCCTGCTCTCTGCTGTTGTGTTGCATCCATGTTGTCAGAGCTGGACCCCTTTCTGTTTAAACAGCTCCTCCAGCTTCTCCTCCAGGGCCAAGTTGGTTCCTTTAAGGCCTTTCACCACCTCACAGGCCCATGCAAAATACTCCTGCACACGCTCTTCTGTCCAACCTGCACACACAGAGAGAAGATATGTAGTTAGTAAATGTGGCTTTTGTCAAGTATTGACACCTGTGTAATTACATTTGGTGAGACAGTACTTTACTGGGATGTGTTTTAAGTTTTACTCCACTACATTTGTCCAACAACTGCAGCTTCTAGTCTCGGAGATCATGCCATTTGTTATCCTCCTTGTCCCCCCACCCCCACCAAGCGACTCATTTACAGTATGAGAGCAGTGACAGTGAGAGAGAGGCGCTAACCGGCAGGGGTGCAGCGGTTCAGATCCCTCAGGTTGTAGAGTTTATCAGCCAGTTTGACCAGTTTGGCTTGGCGGCTGCAGTGAGGTGCATGTTCCACCTGCAGACGCTTCCTCTCCTGTTTGGGCAGGCTCTTGTCATCCGTCACCTCCTGAACAATATGGGCCACAATTGGTCCAAAATTTGCTTCAAGCTCTGCAGTAGAGGTGTCCGTGTCCTCCACTGTGTCATGAAGCAGAGCAGCCTGCAGGGAAACACCACACAGGCTCGGTAATACAAGAAACACTGCAATTGACAGTAGCCAACTGATAACAACTGATAACATACTTGCAAAACCTCAATGTCTGTGATGCCTCCCTCATGACTTAGGATTCTCGCCACTCCTTAAAAGTACACACACACACACAGCTGTGAGTATCAGTCAACAAGAGGTGCTGCTGCCAGAAATATCAGGAATATAAACTGAGTGTTGACGGAACATTCAACAAATTCATTAATGCAATGAGGAAAGTGCCTGTCATGTTATACTCATACTACCCTCAGCTGTCTATTAACTGCAGACAGTCACCACATTTAATATAAAGATGTTCAACAATTTTTAAATATAACTCTTTAGCCCACACTTTATTATAATTTATAACAACTCCTTTCAGTTACTTCTGTTCTCATCCGCCAATATGTCCAGAAAACGTGTGTGAAACTTTGGAGGTTTCTGTTCCACAGACAACTGAGCATCATTCTCTACAAATGCTCTGTGTATTCCTGCAAGTACAATGAAATTTTAACATAAACTTATTTTTATTTTATAAAAGCTTATAAAAAGCTCATTAAGTTGAATGCATCTTGCAATGAAAACTATTCCTTGATTAGCACTTTTTTATTAAAGTCACTTGTGATAAAATCATTTTGGTATCATCAGAAAATAAACTGGGAAAAGAAGATTGATATAAATAAGAAATAATTAATGTACTTATGGTAGAACAAGTGTTATTTGTCTTTGTTATAAGCACTACCTTTAATAGGTAAACACTAGTTTTTATTTTAGATGAGTCAATTCGAAATGCTGTGCAATGTTGCTTTATTACATAAACAAGATTACTATAGCCCAACCAATTATGCATTTTTTAAGTGCAATACAATATCAATATTCGAGTTTTAAAAATCTGACAATGATATACAGTGCCCTCCAAAAGTATTGGAACAGTGAGTTCAATTCATTTACTTTTGTTGTAGACTGAAAACATTTGGGTTTGACATCAAAAGATGAATATGAGACAAGAGATCAACATTTCAGCTTTTATTTCCAGGTATTTACATCTGGATCTGATACACAACTTAGAAGATAGCATTATTTGTAATGGAACACAAAATTTTTAGGTGAGCAAAAGTATTGGAACGTATAAACTTAAAATAGATTAAAGTGAATGAGACTTAATATTTAGTTGCAAATCCTTTGCTTTCAATAACTGCATCAAGCCTGTGACCCATTGACATCACCAAACATTTGCATTCTTCTTTTGTGATGCTTTTCCAGGCTTTCACCGCAGCCTTTTTCAGTTGTTGTTTGTTTTGGGGGGTTACTCCCTTCAGTCTCCTCTTCAGCAGGTAAAATGCATGCTCTATTGGGTTTAAGTCTGGAGACTGACTTGGCCAGTCTAAAACCTTCCACTTCTTGCCCCTGATGAACTCCTTTGTTGTTTTGGCAGTGTGTTTTGGGTCGTTATCTTGCTGCATGATGAAGGATCTCCCAATCAGTTTGGTTGCATCTTTCTTTAAATTAGCAGACAAAATGTTTCTGTAGACTTCTGAGTTCATTTTGCTGCTGCCATCATGTGTTACATCATCAATGAAGATGAAAGAGCCCGTCCCAGAAGAAGCCATGCAAGCCCAAGCCATGACATTACCTCCACCGTGTTTCACAGATGAGCTTGTATGTTTGGGATCATGAGCAGATCCTTTCTTTCTCCAAACTTTCGCCTTTCCATCACTTTGGAAAAAGTTAATCTTTGTCTCATCAGTCCATAAAACTTTTTCCCAGATTTTTTGAGGCTCATCTCTGTACCTTTTGGCAAATTCCAGCCTGGCCTTCCTATTCTTCTTGCTAATGAGTGGTTTGCATCTTCTGGTGTAGCCTCTGTACTTTTGTTCATGAAGTCTTCTGCGAACAGTAGATTGTGATACCTTCACTCCTGCCCTCTGGAGGTTGTTGCTGATGTCACTAACAGTTGTTTTAGGGTCTTTCTTTACAGCTCTCACAATGTTTCTGTCATCAACTGCTGATGTTTTCCTTGGTCTACCTGTTCGACATCTGTTGCTTAGTACACCAGTGGTTTCTTTCTTCTTCAGGACATTCTAAATGGTTGTACTGGCTATGGGCAATGTTTGTGCAATGGCTCTGATTGATTGTCCATCTTCTCTCAGATTCACAATTGCTTGTTTTTCACCCATAGACAGCTCTCTGGTTTTCATGTTGGTTCCACCTCTAAATGCAGTCTGCACAGGCAAAACCTATCGTACCCAATCTGAAACTGAGCTCAGACATTCAGTGCTATTTATTGTTTGAATAATCAATGTAATTGGGAGACACCTGGGCAACAAAACACACCTGTCAGTCACATGTTCCAATACTTTTGCTCTCATGAAAAATGGGTGGGTTCAAACAAAAGGTGCTATCTTCTAAGTTGTGTATCAGATCCAGATGTAAATACCTGGAAATAAAAGCTGAAATGTTGATCTCTTGTCCCATATTCATCTTTTGATGTCAAACCCAAATATTTTCAGTCTACAACAAAAATAAAGGAATTGGCCTCACTGTTCCAATACTTTTGGAGGGCACTGTATCATTCACTGGTTACTTGGTTACACTGGTTAGAGATTCAGATCCCTTGGATTTCTTTTAAGACTTATGCCAAGATATACTGTATGCTGAGTGGGACATTTTACAGTGGAAAAATAAACATATTGATTTAACCAACTGGCTGACAAATTATAATAAACAGTGGCATGCAAAAGTTTGGGCACCCCTGGTCAAAACTTTGTTTACTGCGAGTAGTTAAGCAAGTAGAAGATGAACTGATCTCCAAAAGGCATGAAGTTAAAGATGACAAATTTCTTCAATAGTTTGCGCAAAATTACTTTTGAATTTCCATCTTTTACAGTTTCAAAATAACAAAAAGGGAAAAGGGCCCGAAGCAAAAGTTTGGGCACCCTGCATGGTCAGTACTTAGTAGCTTAGTAGCGGGTCTTTCATTTCTTGTTTGGGGAATTTTCTATCATTCTTCCTGTAAAAGGCTTCTAGCTCTGTCAGATTCTTGGGCCATCTTACATGTGCTGCTCTTTTGAGGTCCATCCACAGATTTTTAATGATGTTAAGGCCATGGCAAAACCTTCACTTGCTCCTCTTGAGGTAGTCCATTATAGATTTCAAGGTGTGTTTAGGATCATTGCCCTGTTATAGAGACCATTCTCTCTTCATCTTCAGTTTGTTTGCAGATGGTGTGATGTTTGCTCCCAGAATTTGCTGGAGTTTGACTGAATCCATTGTTCCCTCTACCTGTGAAATGTTCCCTGTGCTGTGCCACTGGCTGCAACACAAGCTTAAAGCATGATCAATCCTCTCCCGTGTTTAATAGTTGGACAGGTGTTCTTTTCATGAAATTCTGCACCATTTTTTCTCCAAACATACCTTTGCTCACTGTGTCCACACAGTTCAATTTTAACTTTATCAGTCCACAGAACTTGTTTCAAAAAAACATCAGGCTTGTTTAGATGTTCCTTTGCAAACATCTGATGCTGAATTTTGTGGTGAGGACACAGGAAACGGTTTCTTCCAATGACTCTTCCATGAAGGTCATTTTTGTGCAAGTGTCACTGCACAGTAGAACAGTGCACCATCACTCCAGAGTCTGATAAATCTTACTGCAGGTCTTTTGCAGTCAAATGGGGGTTTTGTTTTGCCTTTCTAACAATCTTACAAGCAGCTCTCTCAGAAAGTTTTCTTGGACTTCTAGACCTCAACTTGATCTCCACAGTTCATGTTAACTGCCATTTCTTAATTACATTACAAACTGAGGAAACAGCTACCTGAAAACACTTTGCTATCTTCCTATAGCCTTCTCCTACATTATGGGCATCAGTTAATTTAGTTTTCAGAGTGCTAGGCAGCTGGTTTAAAGGAGCCCATAGCTGCCGATTGTTGGGACAAGGTTTCAGGAGTCAGAATATTTATACAGCTTTGAAATCTGCATCACCCGACCTTTCCTAATGATGTAAAAACAGGTTTTATGGCAGTAAGGGAGGAAAATGATCAAATTCATAAAAAATCTATTTAGAAATGTACGTTAATTTTAAACCTTTCAAAATACACATTTAAATTCTTGTCCTTTGTGGGGGACAGTGGGACTTACTTCTCATTTTCAACCATTTTCAGTAAACAGAGTACTGAGAAACGCAAAAAAGATTTTGTTGAAAATTACTGAGCAAGAGACATAGATCAGACATAGATTATTTGTCTTGTACACACAAGCAAACATGTATGACCTGTCAGTGCACAAAGTGAATCTAATTATATAATGTAAATGTACTGTATTTTCTGTAGAAAAGAACGACACGCTGTCCACTACAAGGGACATGTTATAAAAATGAAATACAATTTTACAGAAAAAAATAAATAAATTGTTATATGTTTTAGCATCCCAATTACTTAAATAATGTAAAAATAAAAATAAAAAATTAATTCAATTTCCATCACTGCTTATCCTGTCAGGGGTCGCGGGGGGCTGGAGCCTGTCCTGGCTGTCACTGGGGAGAAGTGGGGTAAACTCTGGACAGGTCGCCAGACTATCACAGGGCTGAAACATAGTTTCCAGTTAACCTGCATGTCTTTGGACTGAGGGAGGAAGCTAGAGAGCCTGGAGAAAACCCACACTGATACAGGGAGAACATGCAGGCTCCACACAGGGGGAACCCAGCCTGCCAGTGGATTTGAACCCAGAGCACTTTTGCTGTGAGGTGACAGTGCTAACCACTACACCACTGTGCTGCCCCTTCCCTCCCCCCAAAAAATCAAAAATTTTAAAAAATAAACGTAAACGTGGGATTAGTCAATGGTGCTCTATTTTGACATTTTTGTTTCTAATTGCAGCTGAACTTCTTAATTTCTTTATTGTCCATTGTGTAAATGTAGAGGGAATTAAGATAGGTAACAATGTTCTAACCATAAGCCAGCTGGCTGAAGATACCTGTTTGTTTTTCAAAAGGAAGTTCAACTACCCGCTACTGCTCCAATTGATTCTCAAACCTTTCAGGAGCAATGGGATTCCGTCCTGGTCGTGGAACAGTGAACCAGCTCTTCACCCTTGTGGGGCTGCTGGAGGGGTTGTGGGAGTTTGCCCATCCAGTCTACATGTGTATGTCTTCTTCTTTCGGCTGTTCCCTTGAGGGGTCGCCACAGCGAATCATCTGCCTCCATCTAACCCTATCCTCTGCATTCTCTTCTTTCACACCAACTGACTTCATGTCCTTTTTCACTACAACCATAAATCTCCGTCCCTCTGGTGTACTCATTCTTGATCCTATCCATCCTCATCACTCCCAAAGAGAACCTCAACATCTTCATCTCTGCTACCTCCAGCTCTGCCTCCTGTCTTTTCCTCAGTGCCACTGTCTCTAAACCAAACAACATCACTGGTCTCACCACTGTCTTGTACACCTTTCCTTTTAATCTTGCTGGTACTCTTCTATCACACATCACACCTGACGCTTTTCTCCACCCGTTCCAACCTGCTCGCACACGTTTCTTCACCTCTTTTCCACACTCTCCATTGCTCTGGACTGTTGATCCTAAGTACTTAAAATCTGCCACCTTCTTTATTTCTACTCCCTGTAACCTCACTGTTCCACTTGGGTCCTTCTCATTTACACACATGTATTCTGTCTTGCTACGGCTAACCTTCATTCCTCTCCTTTCCAGGGCATACCTCCACCTCTCTAGATTTTCCTCCACCTGCTCCCTGCTCTCACTGCAGATCACAATGTCATCTGCAAACATCATAGTCCATGGAGATTCCTGTCTAACCTCATCTGTCAACCTGTCCATCACCATAGCAAACAAGAAGGGGCTCAGAGCTGATCCTTGACGCATTTCCCACTTCCACCTTAAACTCCTCTGTCACACCTACAGCATACCTCACCACTGTCCGACAGCTCTCATACATATCCTGCACCACTCTAACATACTTCTCTGCCACTCCAGATTTCCTCATACAATACCACAGCTCCTCTCTCGGCACCCTGTCATATGCTTTCTCTAGATCTACAAAAACACACTGCAGTTCCCTCTGACCTTCTCTGTACTTCTCCATCAACATCCTCAAAGCAAATACTGCATCAGTAGTACTTTTTCTTGGCATGAAACCATACTGCTGCTCACAGATGCTCACTTCTGGTCTTAGTCTAGCTTTCACTACTCTTTCCCATAGCTTCATTGTACGGCTCATCAACTTTATCCCTCTGTAGTTGCCACAACTCTGTACGTCTCCCTTGTTCTTAAAAATCGGCACCAGCAGACATCCTCTCACTCTCTAACACCTTGTTGAAAAACCTAGTCAAAAACTCTACTGCCACCTCTCCTAGACACTTCCGTACCTCCACAGGTATATCATCAGGACCAACCGCCTTTCCACTCTTAATCTTCTTCAATGCCCTCCTCACTTCATCCTTACTAATCTTTGATACTTCCTGCTGCACAATGGTCACCTCTTCTACTCTTTGCTCTCTCTCATTTTCCTCATTCATCAACTCTTCAAAGTGCTCTTTCCATCTTCCCATCACCTGTCAATACATTTTCATCTCTATCCTTAATCACCCTAACCTGCTGCATGTCCTTCCCATCTCTATCTCTCTGCCTCGCCAACCTGTATAAATCAGTCTCTCCCTTCTTACTGTCCAACCTATCATACAAGTCGGCGTACACCCTTTTTTGGCCTTTGTCTTCATTTACAGTCTGTATGTGTAGGTGAATTTGAAAAAAGCTTACAACTGTCCCCCACATGTAGTCCTATGTGGGGATACTGTGGGAATACAGTGTACCAGAATTGTTGCTACGAGCCATCCAGTCCTTGTATAACCAAATGAGATGTGTGTCCCCATAGTTGGCACAAAGTCAAACACATTTTCTGTGGGTGCTGGCCACTGCAGATGATGTGATTCTGTGGGGTAATTTTACGGGGCCAGGGCCGTTGGTGCGTGTCTCCACCGCAGGAACCACCCCCAAAGGACAGAGTTCCGGAACTTTTACAGGGGCTAAACAAGTCCCTGCCTCAGAGTAGGTACTCAGAACGGCCCCGAGAGACTCCTGGCTGGGGCTTGGGGATTACTTGGTGCTAATTGGATATACTCAAGGCGGGATGTGACGTTTTGTAAATAACAACATGGTTATCGTAGTTTAGCTAGGCTAACCGTTAGCTGTTAACGGTGTCTGTAATAACTCAATAAACGGTCCGTGAAAAAAATATTTTTTCCAGCGGATATCTTAGTTACAACATGATTGAGCTAGCAAAGCAGTTTTGTGTTGCTGTGTGTGGTATTTATTCAGTTTTGGGAAATCATGATGTCAGGAAAGCATCAGCTGACAGGGACAGCTAACAGCAGCAGCAAAGCTAACATCAGGACGTCATCTGTTAAAAGCCTCCCGTTGTCGGATACGACATGAAACTACTCCAGTTAGCTCAATTTTGTTGTAACTAAGACATCCGCTGCAAAAATTTTTTTTTTTCACGGACCGTGACCGGAGTTATTACAGACACCACTAACGGCTAACGGCATCCCTACGCCCTCACGTCGCCCCGGTCAAAATGGTCGCGCAACGATTACATCACATACAGAGCCCAGTAACTTTACAGGAACCTTCCTCCTACTCCGCTCTCTCAGTGGAGACACGGCGGTTTAGAGGGCCGAGTGAGAGGACGTTCCTGTAGTAGTTCCTGTCCCCCAAATACTACCAGGAACTTCTTCAGTGGAAACGGGCCTTTAGAGATAGGGTGAGGAGGTTGGACATCTGGAGGGAGCTTGGAGTGGAGCCGCTGCTCCTTCGCATTAAATAGGGGGTTGCTGAGTGCGGGCATATGATCAGGATACCTCCTGGGACCTTCCTGTTAAAAGTGTTTCAGGCATGTTCAACTGATAGGTAGGGATGGGTACCGAACCCCAGTATTGAACGAGCCCCGGGGCTACATTCTTCAAGACTGCAGTATTGATAAGCTCTGACCTTAACGGTTCTGCTATCGGTAATGGAGCAGTCGCGTTTTTTTTTTTTTTTTTTTTTTTTTTCTTAAATACAAGTTAAACCTTATCATGCACATTTATCTCACCAACTCTGTCAATTATCCGTCATTGTATCATAATTTTCGCTATTCTCCCTGAAGCTCACCCTGGCTGCCTGCTGTGTGTGAGTGGAGAGCAGGGGGGCGGGGCTGTTGTTCCAGTGACACACACACACACACACACACACACACACACACACACACACGACAGCGCATACACCAACTCAAGCTCGTAGCCTATCTTTAGATAGATAACGATGGTGGAGAGAGCCAAACATTCAAAAGTGTGGCTTTACATGACAAGAGTTGATGCAGACACAGCGCGTTGTCACAAGTGTGACAAATGTTTTTCATGTAAGGGCAACAACACTAGTAATTTGTCAAAACACCTTGCGAAAGTGCATTATATTCAGACAGAAAGATGTACAGTTTTGACTGCCCTAGCACAGCTAGTTCATCTGCGTCCAGTCCAGGTTTGTAACATTATGCTAGCAGCCAACACGTGGAGTTAATAACCATTACCATTACCACCCTAAATAGGGTTTCAGATTTGGGACTTTATTTGTGTATTTTTCAGATACTTTTAAATACATGAATATAACCATAATTATAGCCTGGGCTGGGTGCGTGGGATTCCCCCCCCTCTGGTCTAGCCATAGTGATTAATGTTACATCACCATATAAAATACCTAGAATACCTAACATACCTAGAATACCTAATATTTTTACTTGTAGGCTAGATTTGTTTATATATGCTACAGTGATTTGTTTTCGGTACGGTGCGAGCATTTTACTGCATTTGCGACTAAAAATAGTGTTGTGCAAGTAAAAGAAATCATTCAGGAGCACACTGTGCGAGTACAGATTTCAACCAGCAGCACAATTGAACAGGGGTCACAGACACAGACAGGAACACGTATTCCTGTCAAATACGGCGGCCATAGTGTTCCGCGGAGCAAGATAACGGCTTACCGGCGATGGAGAAGCCTGGCTCCAGGTCCAATATTTTCCTCTTTGTTGATGTCATGACTGCCCAGAAATACCTGAACAGCCGAGCTGTGGCGGCACACAGGTATGTGACGTGTCAGAGGAGAAACGAGCTGTTCACATTTCTCTCTTTGTGGCAGGTAACGGTCTACAAACCTGAGCACACTTTAGGGACTGTTCTTTACTTGTCAGGGGAGGAGGGTGGCTGGTTGATTTTTATTTTATGTATTTATTTTATTTTGATCCCCCCTATGTTAATCACTTATTGATACCGTTTTTGAAGTATGAATAAGTCAATAAGTAATTTATTCCATTGAAATATCATTGATGTATTATAGAAAAGTGATTTATCTTTTAATACATGACAAAAGGCACATCTGCCTAATTTTTGCTGTGGTATTGTGATACTACTCAGAACCGTGATACTTTCACTGGTATCGTACCGTGGGTCCCAATTTTGGTACTGTGACAACACTATTATTTTATGTATTTTACATTTCAAGTTGTAAAAAGTAAAATGTTTTGTTAAAAAACTATTTTGTTGCATAATGAGAATTGAGAAAATAAAGCAATTTATGTTCTTGATTTGTTTTTTCTTCCTCAAAAAGTATCGATAAGAGTACCTTTAAAATACCGGATCGATAAGCAGTACCGATAAGAGTAGTAGTACCGTTAAAATCTTAACGATACCCATCCCTACTGATAGGAGACCCCGGGGCAGACCCAGAACATAATGGAGGGATTATATATCTTATCTGGCCTTGGAACGCCTCGAGATCCCCCAGGAAAAGCTGGAAAGTAGGGAGAGGGACATCTGGAGTACTTTGCTAAGACTTCTGGCTCCTCGACACAGCCTTGAATAAGCAGAGTAAAATGGATGGGTTTTGGGCAAGTATGTCCATAAGGCCGGATTTCTTGAGATTCATCCTAATAAAAACATGTTTTATGCTGAATTACAGACATTCCATGATTCTGTCTGTAGAGTATGTAAAAACAATAAAGCTTTAAAAGCATCCCATATTAGGAGACAGTGTGTCCAGTATTAGGGACAATATTGCCAGATGATTTAAGATGGCTTGCAATTTTGCTTAAAGCACCTTGTTTTTAAAAGTGTTACTTTTTTTCTCCTTTCCTATTATTTTGTGTATTAAGGCTGGGTATCGCTTCTGATTTCCTGAATCGATTCAATTTCAATTCACAAGGTCCCAGTTTGGTTCGATTTCCAATTTAATTCAATTGGATTGGGGATATTTTGTTACAATACCAATTTTTGCTGGAATGTGAAAGAGATTCTCAGAGAACTAACACTGTGAATTTTACAAGGAATTTTTCCTTTAAAAGAACAAATTCAGAGCAGGATTAAAACTGAATATTTTATACCTCACTGGAAACCATTCTTAAATGTCAATAAAATAAATCATATTCCATCACAATATGTTCTTTTAAAAAAAAAAAAAAAATTAATGTAGCATCATTTTTTTTTCTACTTGTTGCTTTAGGTGTGTTAATTTTCCTTCTATACTCCCTGTACTGTAATTGTTTTGTGTTATATTATTTCTGTGCTGTTAATAAAGTGTTTTTGGAAAAAAATATACACATATTATTATAAATGTACTATTTAGTTTGGTCTCACCACTTGTCAAATTCCTACATGACAGATTTAAGAGCAGCACCTGAAGGCATCACAACAAAAGGACTCCTACCGACGGGGTGATTAATGTAAGGCGTTCCCTCTGGGTCTTTACGACGCTGGTTACGATGTTTCTCTGCGGCAAAATTAACTGTCTCTAACAATAAAACTGCGTCTGAATTCATGGTGGAAAAATATCATGTAGTGAAAGAAAACGGGGTCAAGTGACTTCAACGGCGCTCGTCTACGCTACGCTCAACACAGTCCGTTTGCTCTTGTGTCCGGGGGGAAACAGCGGATGAGTATGATGGGATCAATTCCGCTTTTTCTTGGTACGGAAGGAAGGAGTTTGGTTTAATTATCAGCGAAACGCCCTTTTGCCGATGTTCTGACAGGTATTCCCTGCTTGAGTTCTGTTGTTTACTAAATGTGTTTGTGAAATTATATCTATTCAGCGCTTGGCATTTTGACGCTAGTCTTTAAAATGGTGTGTTGTGAAAGGTGTGTTTTTAGCCTACAAGCTAACCTAGCTGGTAGATCAACCACAGCACATAGTTTTTATTTCTGTGTGTTTCTGTTGCTTGTAGCCTTTCTGTCATGACGTGTTCGGTTTCTGAAATAGTAACGTTAGCGTTATAGTAGTATTGTTTCATCTGTGCAGTGGATGAGTGATAATTGTCTTGTCGCCATTGTCGTGGCCCAGCATGGCTCATAGTGGCAGGAGAGATTCCCCAGAGCTTCCTGACTTCTCTCTGCTCAAGAGGCTGGCCAGAGATCAGCTCATCTACCTGCTGGAACAGGTACAAACAAGTCACAGCATGTACAGTTTTAGGCTGCAGCTGCACACTATACCACCACTAATTAGAATCGGAATCTATTTTATTAGCCCAGTTAGTGTGTAACGTTACATGAACAATTTGATGCTGTTTTTTATTGTTCTCAATGTGCATACTTTGGCATTGACAAAACAGCTAAAAACAAGAACAACAAAGCTGAAGGAATCTCTTGCGCTTCAGCCGCTCCACAAGCAGAGGTCGGTGGGTCACTTCACAAGGACTGCATGGTGCACCCAAATTAAAGATTGGAGCACATAGTTCACTTAGATGATTCAATACAACAAAGTTTCAACACACACTGAATCTTAATCAGAGTCAAACAGTCATAGTACAGATGGAAAAAACTCAAATAACCTCCTCTATACAAAGAACAATGTCTCAATTGGAAAATCAAGATGGGGGTACTCAATCAATAAGATAAGATACATCTTTACTGATCCCACAATTGAGAAATTCCAGTGTTACAGCAGTCAAGGGAAAAGAGTCAGATTAAAGATTTAAATATTTAAAAACTTCAAAAACTAGGCATGCAAAAAAGTACAAAAAATACAAGAAACAGCAATAAATAATAATAATAATAATAATGATAATAATAATAATAATAACAAAAATAATAATGAACAGTGGATAAAAAGTGAGCAATGGATTAAAATGAACATATTTAGTGCAAATAAACAACAACAAGGGGGGACAGCAATGCTTATAGTGGTGTTTATAAAGTGTCCATAGTGCAGTTTATTGTGAGCAGTGCTGGTTATGTAGCCTGACAGCAGCAGGCAGGAAGGACCTGCGATAGCGTTCCTTCACACACTTTGGGTGAATCAGTCTATCACTGAAGGAGCCTATATAAGAACAGCACTCAGTAAACAGAGAGGTGTGATATTATGAAACAATCAAATATATATTGCCTAAGAACAACAAAGCTGAACAAGGTTAACATTTAACTGATAGTATGCAGCACTGTATAACTGTATGAATATAGTGTTATATAAAAAAGTATACAGTGGGTAAAGAAGTATTCAGACTTTTTACTTCAGTGAAGTTGTAATACCACAATGTAGAAATACTTTATTACAGGTTTAAGTCCTGCATTCAAAATCAAAAGTGCTGCGTCTAACTCTGGAGAAAGAAGTCTCTAGTGAGGTCCTCAAACACAGACACTCTGGATTGGTGTTAAGTAAAAGTACACTAGTGTTGATATCAATATACTAATAGGATAACTTAGGTATTTTTCAACCTGGACTCTTTTTCCCAACATTTGTGTCTAAGTGACTCAAGGGAACAGCGATTTCATTGAAGAGGCCCCACCCTCACTTCCAGCAAATAGTGTACTGTGCAAAGCATTGTGGGGATTTTATACCTGCAGAGGATCCACACATGCATCCTTAGAATTTCTCTGAAAGAACGACTCAGTCCTTCGTGAAACTCGGAAGGATCCTTGACATTGGCACAGTCCTTCGGCGGGGTTTGATGATGTAACGTCCTTCAAATTTGGCTGTTTGAGGATCCTTCCTTGACACTGAGAAACACCTACTGAACCCCAAAATACTCCCGATGGCTGTTCCATTGGTGTGTAACTGTGTGTGAGTGCTTACTGGGTAGCAGGTGGCACAGGGTATGGTAGCCTCGGCCACCAGTGTGTGTTTGAATGGGTGAATGTGACATAGTGTAAAAGTGCTTTGAGTGGTTGAAAGACGAGAGGGGCACTATATACAAATGCAGTCTGTTTACCATTTACAGCTGCAGCGTTCTCACTCAATACTGGACCAATTTAAAAAAAAAAGTTGTTTCTTTTAGTCACTTAGACACAAAAACATGGGAAATTAGGGTGCAGGTTCAAAACTACTAAAGTTATCTCAAACAAACCACTTACCTAGCAGCTGAGGTCCCAGATTTACTTGAAAGATGGGTGAGTATGTTTCCTTATTGTTCATATTCACAACACTACTATAGCAGGTAACTTATAGTTATTGTTGTAGATACCATGCTATATCAAACCATCATCTAAACTTTGTAATACAAGCCAGCTTGCTAACATCCCACACAATTCTTACCAAAAATGTACATCTCCCTCCAGCCAGATGCTAACTTAGGTAGATTATTGTAGTGAAATAAGATGGGATCCTGTAGGTAATTCCTCATTTAAACCTCATGAATCAGCTGTTCCTCATCCATTGTGACACACACAAGCGACAGAATAAAAACGGGAGCGGGGTGTTTCACAAGTTCAGCTCAAAACGGCACACTGCGGTGAGTCGTCTCGCTTGTGGGCAGTTAGGGCAGTCCAACAGAAAACAATGCAATCAAACTGATTTAGTTGCTGATCACTTGCCTCGCATCCAGTTAGGACATGGTGTTATGCAGAATATCATGTTTTGGAATAATATATATTACTGAATTCTAATTAGTGATGCATTATTGTGTTCATCACTTGAGTGTTGCAGGTGGTAAAGGTGGAGCTCAATTTCATCTATAATAATACATTAGTTGGTGATGATTTATATTACTTATCTAAATCTTCAAAGTAACTAAAAACTGTCAAATAAGTGTAGTGCAGTAAAAAGTACAAAATCTATATAGATATAAATCTAAACATAGAGTTCATAAACAACAGCTCTGGTGGACATTCCTGCAGTTAGCATGCCAATGGCATGCTCCCTCAAAACTTGCAAGATCTGTGGCATTGTGTTGTGTGATCAAACTGCACATTTTAGAGTGTCCCTTTTATTTATTGTGTTGGCACACCTGTGTTGTAATGATGCTATTTAATTAGCATCTTAATATGTCACACCTGTCAGGTGGATGGATTATCTTGGGAAAGGAGAAGTGCCCACTTATGTAGATTTTAACAACTTCACCACCAAAATTTGAGACAAATAAGTGTTTGGTGTACATAACAAATTCTTAGATCTTTAACTTAAACCTGTGAAAAATTGGAGAAAAACAATGTGTTGCAATTACATTTTTGTTGAGTGTACAGAAAAACATCCCAATGAAATTTGTAGACAGTAAGGCAGTAGAGTTGGCCGGTATACAAATTTTGTTACCGTTAAACCTTCCCCACATTTTCCCGGGGTATACGGTATTATCGTGACTAATTAAAAATCACTTTGAAGGGCTCAGAGGGAGTCGCCAAAATGTCTGCTTGTGCTTATACTGATCAGAAACAGAATAGCAAACATTACATAGGCCTAAGAATACTGAAAAATAACAACAAAGCATATACAACATTAACAACTTTTATTAACAAATATTTAAAAAAGTGCAAATGCAGCAGTCAACCAAACAGAATGAAATAACAACAAATTGTTAAAAAACAAGGCATAACTGAAAATGGGCTTATATAATCCTATCAACGGGAAATACTGTTCATTAGTTTATTTTTTTGAATCTACCTTTAGTTTGAAAACTTCACCCTCTCCAAGTCCCAACCTTTCTGTCCGTCAGAACAGGCTACTCCTCATTGAAAATGACAAATAAACAAACTATAATGATAACTATAACAGCATCCTATGCTTCAAAACTATTCAAGGTTTTCAAGGTTTACTTTTTCCAGCTGGAGCAGGGCACATAGTGGATTGACAACTTTGGCCATGGTGCTAAACACCCGCTCTGATGGAGAGCTTGTGGCACAAATGCACAGGTACTTTTGGGCAACCCTCGACATCAGAGGAAAACGCCTGGCTCCATCACATTTCCACCAGAGAAGGGGATCTTCGTCTCCCTGAATAACAGGCTCTGCTCCTGCTCGCTCCTGTATGGTACGGACCTGCCACCACATCGGCTTTTCTTTGAAGGAGACTGCCCAAAGTCATCTGTTTTTGGGTGGTTCGGGTTGCGCTTCTCCCTCCTCCACTCTGATGGCCACTGGACCTGCTGCTGCTGCTGTTTGCAGAAGTTGTAAAGTTGTGTTTATTTTGCAACCAACTGGCTTGATGTGTGGCTTGCCATCTTTTCTTCTCTTTCTCACGTCTGAGCTGTCATGTGACGATGTCACATCCAAACACTTTATCAAATGTCATCTCCCGACAACAGTTAAGGGCAGTTATAAGAGAAACATTATAGCCTACTGTTAGTTTTAAATTGTAATTAGTATTAAATTGAAACTCAACCACACATACATAGGTGCTGGACAAACACTCATTATTTAGGCATTAAATAAATTATATTTAATATTATATCAGGCCCCTATAGGTCTATATGGGCAGCAGATTTTTTTAATGACGGTAATGAAACTGATACCGTTGCTATTTTTAGATACCGCGGGATACCTTATTACTGTATTATTGCCCAACCCTATAAGGCAGTAGTGTAATGCTGCAGAGTTCAAATGGTGCTGGAACAGATATAGAGTCATTAATGTAAAAGGTTGCTGTATGTACATGAGGTTGTTGGATTTGGCAGTACAGTATATATACAGTATTCTTACATTCATATTGACAGTGACGGTATTTACATGTTAATAAACACTGTGTTTAAACTGTAAAAATCTATTATTTCCAGGCAGAGTGAAGTACAGTGGATGTTATGTGTTACAGAGTTATTGACAGTGTATGACTGATGCTATCGGTTTGTCAGAGTGACGGCCTGCTGCGGGGAGAAACTCTTCTGTTAATGTTTTTGTTAGAGGATGTTAACTGAAAATACAATTCTCCAAGTATTGCTGGGTGCAATTACAAAGCAGCTGTTGCAAAGCAAACATTGCACTTCTATACACACCCTATCTGTGATGTCACAAAAGGTGCTGGACAGGAGAGAAATATTTAGCTTTGAGTTTTTAAAAAAAATGTTAGAGTGCCTTATTGTCAATAAATCCAATGGAAACACTAAAACCAACAATAAGTTGCTAACAAGTTTTTACTCTGCAATTTTGCCAAATAGTTCATTTTAATAGGCAGAGAATCACGTCTGTGTTGTGAACAACAGCAAGCATTTCTTCCATCTTCCTGTCTTTGTCACACAGCTGCCGGGGAAGAAGGACCTCTTCATTGAGGCAGACTTGATGAGCCCGCTTGATCGTATTGCTAATGTATCAACACTAAAGGTCAATCTTATCAGATGTTACTCCTCTGACTCCTGACATTAAAACATGCTTGGAATTATTCCAGTATCTTTTTCCAAAACTTTTGTCCTCTTTTTTTTCCTTTTTTCTTTTTTCACAGCAACATGAAGTCGACAAACTCTACAAAGTGGAATACAAACCTATTATCAGCACGTCAGATCAGTGAGTCCTGCGCCCTCTGTCTTCCTGTCATTATTTTATACACACACACAAACACACACATATGATGTGACTGCCTGGCATTGTGACGTTACTCTCTTCTAGGCTCTGTTTTCTGATACGGCCAAGAATACAAACTGTCAAATGGATATGTGGTGAGTAGAGCTGGCTGGATCAACAGTTATTGTTTAAAGTGGAAATAGACAAGTTTTCTGCTTTAACTTATCATTATGGGGGAAATGTTGATTGCACAGTGTAATGGCCATGGAATAATGACACCACTGGCATTTAGATTGGTTTCCTTCCTTCCTAAGCGTCGCTTTCACTGCGCAATTCTGTCTGCCAATGGGTACAATCTTCCATGAAAAAGAAGGCTTGATTTTAGGCACAGAGGAAGTGTTTCAACCAGGAGGAGGATAGTGCTTTCTTTTCCCCACCAGCTATGGGTACCATCCTCAGTTACCAAAGAAAATCAGTTTAAGTTCCTTGCAGTTACTATCCCCAGTAGCAGAAATGACGGACAGTGGAACAACCAAAGTAATTGTGGAAAACAAAATGTAGTGTGTGTCCTATGTTATAAGTAGTTGCTAGTCTCTAAAGAAAATAGAAAGCAGCCTGGTTGTCTTTGCACCAACAGTAGTACCAACTGGAAATGCAAAGGGGGGTGGGAGAAATTGTCTGTTTCCGCTTCACAGATAAAGCTGAAGCCAGACTAGAAAAAACAGTGCTTCACATTGATTCTTAGATGCAATGCATCACAATGCGATTCTGCATCGGTTCACAAATGTCAAAAAAATGATTGTTAATAACGTGATACTGACAGAACAAAAGATGCAGTATTCGACCACCAGGGCAGTGCAGTACATGGACAGTCTACAGTGCGGACACGCTAGAGTTAGCTTATGTAACTTAGTCATTTATCCTCACAAAAGGCAGCCGTTGCAAGCATGTTTTAATTTAATGTCTAAATGATAACATTTGCGAGATGAACGTGAAATCTTTTGTAAATATTAGGCCTTGTTGTTTTGGTTGTTTGATCTGTACCATGGTTTGATTGACAGCTTATTTTATTTTTTGTATTTTTCATTAGTTTTTATTTTGTTTTAATTTAGTTTAGTTTCAGTTAGTTTCCAGAGTGGGTGTGCTTATTTAATTTTAGATTTTATTATATAAAAATGTTTAGTTTTAGTTTAGTTTTTATTATTTTAAGTATTAGTTTTAGTTTTCCTTTTAATCATTATTATTACCTGGGAATATTTTGTCAAGGGCAAGATTTACATTAGAAGTTCAGAGAAGGTATTACATAACAAACATAACACTTTGTGAAGGAAGTTGACTTACAGTCATGTAGACATTCCAGTCTCAATCAACACACACACCAATGCCTTCTCTTTCTTGTTGTGTTGCCAAATTTGGCCAGATTGACGGACTAAAACTAAAAGACATATCCTGTATTTTTTTTTTTTTAAATTTTATCTTAAGTTAGTTTACACAATATTGTTGCAGTTAGTTATGTTTTTTTTTTCTTTTTTCTGTTTTTTATTTTTGTGTCAGTTAACTAAATGTTTTTTTACACCTAGTTTTAGTTTTTAGTTGAGTTTTAGCTGACAATAATAACCTTGTTTCACAGCAGCCTGAATGAACTGCACCAAGCTGGCAGACAGACCTGAGTTTGTTTTAACTGAACCAAATGGGTTGGGTATGAAATAGTCTTGGGCGGTATCCAGGCCTGGAATTTCGTCATTTTAGGGGCAAGGCC
Source organism: Epinephelus lanceolatus (assembly GCF_041903045.1). Taxonomy (NCBI): domain Eukaryota; kingdom Metazoa; phylum Chordata; class Actinopteri; order Perciformes; family Serranidae; genus Epinephelus; species Epinephelus lanceolatus. The sequence continues at coordinate 50,377,332 of NC_135735.1, read as the reverse complement.
ACTTGGCCTTTCGCGTTGTCAATTTTTTGAGGGCACAAAGGCCAAAAGCCAGGGCAGCAAGGCCATACAATAAAACAATGATTTTAAGTCCACATCCATAATGAATTTAATTTAAGGACTAAGGATGTATAACTATCTGTGAAATGAATAAATAAAACAAGCTCAAGTAATAATAATGAGTATAATAAGTAATAATGTGATTTATTTAATAGCACTAATAAACCCAATGTGTTTTAAATATAGAACAACCAGGTTCATGTATTTATAAGCAAACAATCTTAAATATTAGGCCTAAATATTTTTTGAGTGTACATGATAAACTGATTCACTGAACAAGACTGGCTTACAATTAGCCTATTTTTGATGTGTTGTTAGATAGCTAACAGACAAACTACAGCAGGGCTATTCAGTTACTATTTCAACTGGGCCGCATTTCAAAACCAGATCATGTCGATGGGCCACATTTTTAGCAGCAAGCAACCGATCCACTTTTTTTTTTGCATACATATATATATTTATACTGCACAGAAGCATAATAAGTGACATTAACAGTATCTAATAACACCCACTATCTCTCCTCCAGCATCTCCCTCTCTCCTCTCCTCCACACATACACATGCACACACCTCACCTCCTGATGCTTTCTTTACAGGTCAGTTACACAGAATATAGTTTTATACAGTCCATGGCAGCAACAGTCATGTTTACAACAACAAAGTCACTATTTAAAACCCAATAATATCTCACTGGAATATAAATATTCATCTGATCACATCAGTGTCAGTCATTCATCCTGCTCTCTGTCCCTCCTCTACTGAGGACACTCACTGTGTGCAGGTCAGCTGCCTCAGGTACATCTTCAGATAAAGTGTTAGCCTACATACAGACAGCTTTCATTTTAGTTTGTCTTTAACACTTTGCTGTTAGCACTGCGAGCGCGATGTGCTTGTGTCGACCGCGATCATAAATCATAATAGCGGTGAATGAGAGACTGCGGACAGAGCAGATTGAAAAATGGCTTTCTACATGCTGATCACATGTATTGATAAAGTATTGGCTTGGCTGGCAGAGGTTTTATTGCACTTACTCACAGTAACAAGTGTAGCTGTCGTTAACTAGAGTAATCTTGAAGTTATATTGTCTTCATCTGCGCTGCGGTTTGTGTGTCTGTGTGTGTGTGCGCGCTGTGAGGGATGACATGCAGAGAGCAGGAGAGAGGCTACAGAATGATGATGAAACCGAAACTTTAAAAAGTAACGCCGATAATGGCGGAGCTTACTGTTATTACTGTGTTACGAGAGCTATGGCCCTCGTGGCCCTCGTGAAATTCCTGCCCTGGCGGTATCTAATTTTTCATGCCTTTATACCTTCCTGAATTGTCACCATGTCATACAGTTTAATGACGGTACAAGTGTGCGGTGCTACAACCAAACCGTCTCCTCCTATTACTCAAACAGTTAGTTAGTCCACTACCAATAAACCTTTAATTCGCTGAGTTAGATTGTTCATTTTTTGTTTATATAAAAGTAACAAATTATAGTTTCAGTACAAATCACTATATAGAGAGTGGGTTACAGAATGTGCAGGTGAGGTCAGAAACCCAAGGAGGGCTTATAAATTGACCCCACATTGACCTTGTTTAGTCAAGGAAAATGAATATTTTACATCTTATTGGGTAACAAGAAAATAAATAATAAATAAAATAAAGTTAAATAAGAGAAACAAAAATGAAATAGGAAAGAAGGAATGAAAAATAAAAATCAAACAGAACAAAATAATTTATACAAGATAATTGTACCACAATCGACTAGTCCTAGTAAACTATTAAAAATAGTGTTAAAATAGTTTCATCAATAATCTCTTTTTAAATAAAGACAAGGAGGCAGTAATATCAGCAAGATTATGATGTTCATTCCACAATGTGATTCCTTTATATTTAATAGTGAATTGCCCTCTGCTAGTATGGCAGTGGGGGAGATGCAGGTGTCCTGCTTGTCTTGTGTATATTGGAATTCATGCGAAAATATTGCTGAAAGTGGTTGGGTAATTCATGACTTTGGTGAATTGCCTTATAGATGAAAATGCAGATTTACATTATGATTTATGGTCCTGTGTGCTGGATGGGCGCTGAAAAAAACGAACGAGGTTCTGTGACACACGCATGCTGCTCAGGCAGGGAGTCGCTGTGTCTTTTAGCTCAGCTGCCTGTTCCCTCAGTAGAGACTGGCAGTGTAGGGATGGGTACCGAACCCAAGTATTGAACGAGCCCCGGGGCTACATTCTTCAAGACTGCAGTATTGATAAGCTCTGACCTTAACGGTTCTGCTATCGGTACTGGAGCAGTCGCATTTTTTTTTTTAACAAGGTAAACCTTATCTTGCACATTTATCTCACCAACTCTGTCAATTATCCGTCATTGTATCATAATTTTCGCTATTCTCCCTGAAGCTCACCCTGGCTGCCTGCTGTGTGTGAGTGGAGAGCAGGGGGGCGTGGCTGTTGTTCCAGTGACACACACACACACACACACACACACACAAGACAGCACATACACCAACTCAAGCTCGTAGCCTACCTTTAGATAGATAACGATGGTGGAGAGAGCCAAACGGTCAAAAGTGTGGCTTTACATGACAAGAGTTGATGCAGACACAGCGCGTTGTCACAAGTGTGACAAATGTTTTGCGTGTAAGGGCGGCAACACTAGTAATTTGTCAAAACACCTTGCGAAAGTGCATCATATTCAGACAGAAAGATGTACAGTGTTTGACTGCCCTAGCACAGCTAGTTCATCTACGTCCAGTCCAGGTTTGTAATATTATGCTAGCAGCCAACACGTGGAGTTAATAACCATTAGCTATTTTGTGACCCTATTTACTAAATAGGGTTTCAGATTTTGGATTTTATTTGTGTATTTTTCAGATACTTCTAAATACATGAATATAACCATAATTATAGCCTGGGCTGGGTGCGTGGGATTTCCCCCCCTCTGGTCTAGCCATAGTGATTAATGTTACATCACCATATAAAATACCTAGAATACCTAACATACCTAGAATACCTAATATTGTAACTTGTAGGCTAGAGTTGTTTATATATGCTACAGTGATTTGTTTTCGGTACGGTGCGAGGATTTCCCCCCCTCTGGTCTAGCCATAGTGATTAATGTTACATCACCATATAAAATACCTAGAATACCTAACATACCTAGAATACCTAATATTGTAACTTGTAGGCTAGAGTTGTTTATATATGCTACAGTGATTTGTTTTCGGTACGGTGCGAGGATTCCCCCCCCTCTGGTCTAGCCATAGTGATTAATGTTACATCACCATATAAATTACCTAGAATACCTAACATACCTAGAATACCTAATACTGTTACTTGTAGGCTAGAGTTGTTTATATATGCTACAGTGATTTGTTTTCGGTACAGTGCGAGCATTTTACTGCATTTGCGACTAAAAATAGTGTTGTGCAAGTAAAAGAAATCATTCAGGAGCACACTGTGCGAGTACAGATTTCAACCAGCAGCCGAATCCTGTCGGTTGTGGGTTGAACAGGGGTCACAGACACATCCATCCACAGGAATATGTATTCCTGTCAAATACGGCGGCCATAGTGTTCCGCAGAGCAAGATAATGGCTTACCAGCGACGGAGAAGCCTGGCTCCAGGTCCAATATTTTCCTCTTTGTTGATGTCATGACTGCCCAGAAATACCTGAACAGCCGAGCTGTGGCGGCACACAGGTATGTGACGTGTCAGAGGAGAAACGAGCTGTTCACATTTCTCTCTTTGTGGCAGGTAACGGTCTACAAACCTGAGCGCACTTTAGGGACTGTTCTTTACTTGTCAGGGGAGGAGGGTGGCTGGTTGATTTTTATTTTATGTATTTATTTTATTTTGATCCCCCCTATGTTAATCACTTATTGATACCGTTTTTGAAGTATGAATAAGTCAATAAGTAATTTATTCCATTGAAATATCATTGATGTATTATAGAAAAGTGATTTATCTTTTAATACATGACAAAAGGCACATCTGCCTAAGCTTTGCTGTGGTATTGTGATACTACTCAGAACCGTGATACTTTCACTGGTATCGTACTGTGGGTCCCAATTTTGGTACTGTGACAACACTATTGTTTTATGTATTTTACATTTCAAGTTGTAAAAAGTAAAATGTTTTGTTAAAAAACTATTTTGTTGCATAATGAGAATTGAGAAAATAAAGCAATTTATGCTCTTGATTTGTTTTTTTCTTTCTCAAAAAGTATCGATAAGAGTACCTTTAAAATACCGGATCGATAAGCAGTACCGATAAGAGTAGTAGTACCGTTAAAATCTTAACGATACCCATCCCTAGTGCAGTGTGTGTGTATTATACCGTCAGGATTACTTCATACCCTGGTATACTATAATACTGTGATACTGCCCAAGCCTAGTGTGAAAGCACCCTCAGTTAGAACATTGTTCCTGCATTCCTCGAATACTATACAATGATAATAAATAATTTAAGGTGTTTTTCATTCCATATTCCTTGTTCCAGATGTGGCCAATGCAGACAAGGCAGCAGGAAAATTTAGAAGATACAAAATCATCTTTGTCCCTCAGAAGGTATTTCCCGCTCTGCTGTTGTGCATAGGCTTTGCTTTGATTTATTTTGGTTTGGTTTGGTTTGGAGCTGTTGATATTAACCTGCTGACCCTTCTGTTTCCTCTAGTTCTATGCATGTGAGGTGATGATGGAGGAGCAGGGGATCTTTGGTGGTAAGCATCCCTCCGTCCTAACTTCCTGTTTTAGCAACATAGATCAGTGTTGGTGAGAGGAAGTGTGAAACTGGCTTTTGTCCTACCACAGATGTGACTACTGATGAGTGGTCTTTCTATCTCCTTCCACTTGACGATGACATCATCAGTATGGAGCTGCCAGAGTTCTTTCGAGACAACTTCCTGGTAAGTTATGTGCACAGAAATGATTGCTTGATTAGTCAGTTAACTGATCATTTTAATAAGTGATTAATCTTTTAAGTATTCCATCTTTTATAATGTGAATAGTTGAATATTTGAATATTTTGACTTTTGAACTGTTGGTGCAATTTAAATATATCAACTTGGGCTCCAGGAAATTGTGAGTTCAATTTTCTTTTCACTATTTTTCTGACTTTTCAATCAAGAGAATAATGGCAGGTTACTTATTAATGAAAATACTTGGTAGTTGCAGCTTAGAATCAGCGTCCAACCTGTTAAGTAGCTAATGTTTAAAATTTGAATTACAAATCAGTATGGAAAAGAGTAAGTAATAATTATAAATATAGAAAAAAAAATGCTCATTACGGAAAAGAGGTAGGCAATATATGGAGACAGGAAAGGTAAAGAAAGGAAAGGAGTAATGCTCCTTTGGTAAGAGGTTAGGACTTCGGCCTACCTTATTTAATAATAATAATAATAATAATAATAATAAATTTTATTTAAAAGCGCCTTTCTTGACACCCAAGGACACTTTACAATCAAATACAATAAAACATCAACAGTGTTCAATCAAGATAACAACATAACAGCACAAAATAAAAGTATAAAACACTGAGTTAACAATAAAATTACAAAACAGGGAAGGCTAATTTAAAAAGGTGCGTTTTCAGTTGACATTTAAAAGAAACCAGGGAAGTGCACTGGCGCAGGACAAGGGGCAGAGCATTCCAGAGATGGGGGCCAGCAACACTGAATGCCCTGCCACCCATAGTGCGGAGTCTGGAGGGGGGAATGGCGAGAAGATGTGTATCTGAGGAACGGAGTGAGCGGGAAGAAGTGTGTGGAAGAAGACCGGACAGATAAGGAGGGGCCAAGCCGTGGACAGATTTGAAAACCAGAAGGAGTAGTTTGAAATGGATGCGATATTTTATTGGGAGCAATGCAGTTGTTGAAGAGTAGTTGAAATGTGATCCCAGGGCCGTGTGTGGCAAAGAAGTCTGGTGGCTGAATTCTGAACATACTGAAGTATGTTTAACCTGTGGGTGGGTAGACCAATGAAAAGTGAATTGCAATAATCTAACCGGGATGTAACAAATTAATGGATGAGAGTTTCTGCAACAGATTGGGAGAGAGAGAGGGACGGAGATGAGAAATGTTTTTCAGGTGAAAGAAAGCAGTTATGGTGATGTTCTTGATGTGTCTGTCGAAGGAGAGGGTGGAGTCGAACATGACACCAAGATTTCTGACTTCAGTGACAGAGGAAGTGATGAACCCAGGGATGTTAAAGTTGAGGTGGGAGACCTTATGGAGTGTAGATGGGGAGGCAATGATGATGGCTTCTCATTTATCCTGGTTAAGTTTGAGGTAGTTGCAGGTCATCCAAGTGTTTATGTCATTTAAGCAGTCTATCAGGTTGGATGGTGGGAGTGTGTCTGATGGCTTGGAATGAATGTAGAGTTGTGTGACGTCAGCATAACAGTGAAAATTAAGACCATGCTGACGGATGATGTGACCAAGAGGAAGAATATAGATGATGAATAGCAGAGGACCGAGAACTGAACCTTGGGGCACACCGTGGGTGGGTGGGGATGTGGGGGATCTAAATTTGTCTATGGATACAAACTGTTCTCTGTTAGTGAGATATGACCCAGTGATACCAAGAAGTGTTTGTAGTTGGTGAAGCAGGAGATTATGGCAGACAGTGTCAAAAGCAGCAGTGAGGTCTAACAGAATCAGTATGTTGAGATGGCCAGAGTCAGCAGCTAGGAGCAGATCATTTGTGACTTTTGTGAGAGCTGTCTCAGTACTGTGTCTAGACCTAAATCCAGATTGAAACTCTTCGCAATGGTCATTGGTGGACATGTGGGCCTGGATCTGACTGACTACAATCCGCTCAAGGAGTTTGGTTAAAAATGGAAGATTGGAGATGGGTCTGTAGTTATTGAGGTCATCATTGTCTGAGCCAGATTTCTTGAGAATGGGGGTGATAGCAGCAAGTTTTAACATAGAGGGAATACAGCCAGACAGAAGAGACGTGTTAATGATTTGTGACAGCAGGGCACAGAGAGCAGACAGACAGGTTTTGATCAGAGGAGTGGGCATAGGGTCAAGTAGGCAAGTGGTGGACCTTGACTATAAAACAAGTTCTATTACAATGTGCTTAGTGACAGGAAAGAAAGCTGAAAAAGAGCTGATATTGGTAGGAGGAGGGGTGGTGATAGGATGATTTTGTGTAGCTGAGTGTTGTAGAAGCTGATGAATACAAGAGATTTTATTCTGGAAAAAGTCCATAAAATCACAGCAGTTTAGTGGAGGGAGACATAGGAAACTGATTAGCTGGTTGAAGTAGCTTATTGGCGGTGTTAAAAAGGGCTCTGGGGTTATCATGGACTTTCAGCATGACATTGGAGTAGTAGGTGTTCTTAACTCTGTTTAAGGCTTCTTTATAGGCAATGATGTGTTCATTAAGCTTGCTAAGGCGCTCAAGTCGACGACCAGCAGCCTTCATTTTACGTAGCTCAGGAGTGAACCATGGAGCAGAGTGCTTGAAGTACACCGAGCGTGTTTTGAGTGGCGCAAAAATATTCAGTGAATCAGCAAGGAGTCGATTGTACGAGGAGACAAGTTCATCAGGTGATGAGTTACTGTAGTCAATGGAAAGTTGAGTGTCCAGCATGTTATTTACAGCAGGTATATTAATGTTCTTTAGATTCCGGTAAGTGATAGTGAGAGAGGCGCATATTCGATGTGAAGGGGCAGGGATTCTAGCATTGAAGAAGACAGCTTTGTGGTCTGATATAGATAAATCAGAGCCACATAGGTTGGAGGGGGAAATGCCAGAGGAACAGACGAGATCCAAAATATCACCTTTAGCGTGCGTAGGAAAGTTAACATGCTGAGAAAATTCAAGTGAGGGGAGCGGGTTTAAAAATTCAGCAGCAAATGAACATTTTGTGGAGTTAACATGTATGTTGAGGTCACCAAGGAGTAGAATGGATGGATACATAAGACATACAGAGGTGAGTAGCTCAGACAGCTCCCTGATGAAAACAGTGGATGCTCTGGGAGGGCGGTAAAAAAGCAAAAGTAACAGGGGCTGTGAACCAGTGAATTTTAAAGCAAGACATTCAAAAGATGTCATTTGCTGTACAGGCACAGTTAAAACCTTATAGGAGGAGCGATGGAGCACCGCAATACCACCACCCCGCCCAGTTGTACATGGCTTGTCAATGTACATATAGCCAGGGGGGGTAGCTAGCTAGGTTAAGGGCTACATACTCATTCGGCTGCTGCCAGGTTTCAGTCAGACATAAGAAGTCAATATTGTGCTCAGTAATAAAATCATTTATGAGAGGTGCTTTGTTATTTAATGATTGTGTTTTTAAGACAGCAAATTTTGTGTCAATAGTGTCATGGTGACTGGAAGACTTGGGTGTATGACAGTCTATAGTGAAGAGAAGCTCACATTGACGGCCTTTCTGGGATGCAAACAGGTTAATCACCAAGTCATTGAAGTCCGATGATTTTTGGATGAGGTCCTGCTCGATAGACAACATTTAAAATAATCCACCTTGTTCAGCATGATGCTAACGCTCGACATTGTCGCAATTCGCAAGACTCAATGCTCACTCTCCCACTACACTAACAGCAGGCAGGCCCTCACTGTACTTCCACGCACTGTCATTGGCCAAAAGTCAGTGGCCTGGGCTGAATTAATTTAGCCCAACTGGACAGTAAATCAAGGGGGCTTGTCACAACACCTGTCACTCACAATGTGACAACAATGATTGGAAGCTGATTCTAGGAGTATGGGCTGTAAAAAATCAGCCCATTTAGATAAATCCTGCGTTTTTGTGACTATTTTAGTGCTGTTGCTGCTATAGGCTCCACCAAAAACAATCAGTTCTAAGGTTCAGTAACTAATATTTTCTTTAATTTAATAATTTTCTCATCTTTATTGTAAAAGATAGGCAGGGCTTAGCCCTGCTAGCCCATTTATACCAGCCGTCTCTGGGTATATTGTCAAATATGTTGGTGACATTTGGTTAAAAATTAGATGACATGGAAAATATTGTGCATACAATACAAATTACATCAAGATAATGAATATCACTGTGAGCTAACCGTTAAACCGATCTGAACACCATTTAAAACATGTGACATCTAGTATCCAAAGAATGTGTGTGTCAACTGTGGTTGCATTTAGATGAAGACTTTTGAAGATACCGATATTAATTAATTTTGCATATTCTTGAAAATATAGAGTGATGGACTTCTGAATTGACTATAGGTTGCAGCGCTGCATTGACGTTTATTTGAAGTTTTATGATATAATTTTTCAATAAATTTTGACTTCTGGGGACTTTCTGAAGTTACTGGAAATGTTTAGATCACACGAGTCAAAAACAAACCAATGTAGCCACCTCTGGAACCTAATTCTCCAAATAGTACAATACTATTTTTTTTTTTTTTTATTAAAGATATTTTTTGGGCATTTTGCCTTTAATGGACAGGACAGCCAAGTGTGAAAGGGGGAGAGAGAGAGAGGGGGGATGACATGCAGCAAAGGGCCACAGGCTGGACTCGAACTCACTGTGTGTAGTAGTCCAGCCTGTGTATACTTGTTGCAGCAGCAAGTCCTCACAGGCTATTCTCGAACTCGCTGTGTGTACTTGCTGCGGCAACAGCCTTGTACATGGGGCACCTGCTGTATCCACTAAGCCACCGACGCCCCGTACAATACTGTTAATGTGAGCGTACCTTAACCTTCATCTGCAACTGTGCAGAAATACTGGGTTCAAACCATGAAAAAAAATAAAAGCTGTGAAGCATTTGAATGTTAATTTAGAATTTGAACATCAATGTTTTGATGCAGCTTGGAACTATTAGGTACAGCAATGTATTCATGGGTACCAGTGACGTCACGTCGACGAGACCGCCGCCATATTTGTGTCCGATTTGACTGTACCCCTCAGTTTTGCTATGGCAGTACACACCTCACACTTAAACGAGACGGAAAGACAACGATATTTGTTAAAAATTTCCATAATTGGTTGCGACCCATATTTAGTACCCTCAACAGTATTTTGTCCGCTAACCTCTGCAACACGGTGTGTGTGTGTGTGTGTGTGTGTCCGTCGGTCCGTCCACTGGCCACTTCATTAGGTCCACCCGTGCTATCTAATCCAACAGCTCTGTCATACATTCTACTTTATGAAGCTTTTTACATTTTCAGTTTTTGTTGGCAAAATTGTGAGAACACCACACAATATAATGCACTCCAGTACACCAGCACCATCCACTATGACCTCTATAATAAACATAATGTATAATTATCACCTTTTTGACAATGTCAACAAAAACCCAAAATGTATAAGCTTTGTAAAAATAGCATTTATGGCATAACCATTGGATTGGATTGCATTAGACCGCACAAGTGTTACCTAATGAAGTGGCCGGTGAGTGTGTATTATATTTAAGGACCCACACCACGACAAGTGTAGGTATGAAAAATAGTTAATTAGTGACTGACATCAGCTCAAACCACAAGCTTTTGAGTGTACTGTAATCAGATAAAGTTAGCTAACGTTAGCATAAGACAATGTGAATCTCCACTGAGGTAGCTAACATCACGTTAGGTAACGTAGTGTCGGGCTGTCGGCGTTAATCATATGGCATCTTAAGTTAATCATGTTTCGCGTGTTTTGTAAGGGGTTTTCAAAGACTAAAATAAAAATTAGAGTTGAGGACTTACCGGACACAAAGTGTTGACTGCACAACCTGGAGTTAACGTTAGCTGCGCAACAGTGCAACATATTCCTGGCATCCTTCAAGTAACATAAATTTTTGGTCTCTCGCTGATTTTCCTTCTACTCTACTTGTTTTGGTAACGTGACAACGCTGTGACCTGTGACCTTACTGCTGTGAGTGGACACAAATATGGCGGCATGAAAACACTGTGACGTCATGTGGTCTTGATGAATAGCGTACTAGTCCATACCCATTGAGTACACAGTTGCCCACAAACACTTTCACATGATGCGTGTTTGGGATACAGGTCATAGGAAATTGCAGATTAAATAGTCAACTGAACCCATTAAGAAGAGCAATGTATTCAGACAGAGTGTTTGTGAATTTGATAGTATGATTGCTTTATTGAAAGTACAGTAGTACCATTGCCAATAGTGGGATAGATAGTGGGCTAAAACTGTACATTAGTAGTTGAGGTAGCACGTTGAAGGGCAGATAGTTAAAGTGTTTATATGTTGTATTGACTTAAAAGTGGGGCGCACTGGTAGTTCACATGGGAAAGATGCGGCTAGCCCTTGTTGCAGCAGCATACCGTACCATGACTTAGTCATACCAAAAATTAGAAAACAAACCCAACATTCGGCCACAGGGGGAGCCACGGCAATCGGTCACATTTTAGCCATTTTCTGTTGTTATAGCGCCACCCAGTTGCCAATTAGAGTTAAATTTCTCCAGTCACCTTGAGGAGTCCTGTAGTAAAGATCAATTTGGCAGTTAGGCCTAGATAAGAAATTAGCTCTCTAGCGCCCCCATTTTGTTTAATTGGGTCAATAATGGAGGGGTCCCCTCAGATTATGTGTGGTCATATGCCTACAAAGTTGCGTGGTGATCGGTGAAACCCTTGAGATGTTATACACCTTTATGCGATGAGCCACGCCCTCCGCAATATTTATTGCCTTATAGAAGCTCAGTTTTAGTAAGAGTTCCAACTTTTGCCAAGAGGGAACTTTAAATATTGGTCCCTAGATTATGTTCACCATGTTTCATGCAGATCGGTCAAACTTCCTAGGAAGAGATCGATTTGAAGTGTTTTTCAAAAGATTCAAACTGGCGGAAAATCTACATAACCAAAAGTTATAGGTTCTTGAGGAGAGGCATCTCTGTGCAAAGTTTCATGTCTCTACGACATACGGGGCATGAGATATGCCCATTCAAAGTTTGCAATTTCAATCGGTTGCAATAGCGCCCCCCTTTGGCCAATTGATGTAATATTGCTACATTCGCATCCTCCCATGACCCTCTACCACTTTGCCAAATTTCACATGGATTGACCAAGTCAGTGAGGAGAAAAACGTGAAACAGACACACACACAGACACTCCCACAGACAAGAATTTTCGTCATTATATAGTAAGATAAGCATTAGAAAACTGTAAATAAACAACAAAAACTGATGAATTGTTTCAGCATTGGAAGCAATTTGAACCATTGTATTAATAAGTAAAACATAATTGTAGCACATACTGTAGTAATAAAGTACCAGCACAGATTCATTGGGTTGTATTTGATCCCTCAGGCTGGGGACCAGCGCTGGGTAAGGACAGCTGGCAGCGCTCTGCACCTCCTTCACTCCCTTTACGGCCCTTTCTCAAAGCTCTACGGGATTGGACGATGTTCCAAGGTGCAGTATGATGGGAGACCAAAAATCTCATTTAATCTAGTTGAATTCTCAGATCCACTGTGATGTGTTTGAGGTTTATGTGAGACAATGTGTCTGCTGTGAACTGTCTGGTACCAGATGGCATATGAGTCGTGGAGGGAGCAGGTGGAAGAGGGAGAACAAAAAGCTCGTATAGCTGAAATAGGAAAGGTTTTTCTCATTGACAGAGGTGAGAAGACACATATCTGTAATATATCAGTGGATAACATGCTGAGCTGTTCTGTCTGTCCTCCCTAACACTGTCATTGTGTTTGCAGATGTGGACTTTGTCACTCCTCTGTGCTCACAAGTTGTCTATGAGGGACTCGTGGATGATATTTTTAGAATCAAATGTGGTGGGTATCAAAGCAAACTATGGAATGTCTGTCTGCTGAGACTTTGTCCACATTATGCCGGTCTTACACTAAACCACTTCTCAAGTGAGTTCACTGTCACAGATGGATTTCTAATGTTGGGATAGATTCTGAGAGTTTTGTTAGTTGTGGCACACTCCCACAATCTCAATCATGTGGTGTGAGGGTGGTCACAAAACGCAGTCTGGGCTGTCTTAGTTGCGTTTTTCTCTTGTCATGACCATAGACTGCATATAAAGAGGGTTAGGGTCTCCACTTACTCTGTGTACAAAATTGAACCCAAAATATCCTAGAAACAGCTGCTGCCATCTTGTGCTGGTGACATCATTTGCTGCTAGAGAATGTGCTGTGAGATCTCTGTGGTATCAAGTTTCCCCCTTCCCATACTCATCCCACCAATCACGAGCAGCACCATTGAACACAGGCACACATTTTGCTACGTTACAGGTATAAAATAATCATTGGATTGCATGCCATAAATACAGGCCATTAACCAGGCTGTAGTCAATCAGATCACAAAATATGAAATCATGAATATCATATGACAAAATTATATTTTGGCATTGCTATTGTATTTTTTTTTTAAAATGCTTATTTTATAGATTGTCAGATGCTGTTTTTGGCTTGCATTTTGTCCATGATGCACTATTACAAAGTCAGTATATTATTTGGATTTTTGTCAGACAGAGTAAGACACTTGAAGACATTGTTTTAGAGCTGGTCTTTTGTGGAATTTAAAAATAAAATTAGTGAGTTAATACTCACAGCTCTGGCTGTGTTGATTTCTTGTAGAATAAAACATTCCAGTTGTGTAGTGACACTGGTGCAGATTTGCTGTGTACTGTCAACATGTCGCTGTCTCATCACAGCATCTGTCCTGCAGGATGTGTGGAGTTTGGACCTGATGTTTCGTCTTCTGACAAAAGTATTAAGGTCATGCTGAACTCTCAGGATAAGGTAGGTTGGTGCTGACATTAGTGCGAGTTTCGGGTAAGGTGGTACTCATAACCTTTCTTCAAGGTTGGCAGGTCTGCAACAGAAACAAGTTCCTTTCCGGTTCCCGCATCTAATTTTGAACTGTTCAGAGCATTTCGACCAAAAATAATTAGGGCCCGAGCAACGACGAAGTCGTCCGTGAGGACCCTATTGTAATCGCGCTGTTTATTATTATTAGGGCCCGAGCACCTAGTGGTGCGAGGACCCTATTGAAATGCAAGGATTTTTTATTATTAGGGCCTGAGCACCTAGCGGTGCGAGGACCCTATTGAAATGCAAGGATTTTTTATTAGGGCCCGAGCGACGACGAAGTCGTCCGTAGGACCCTATTGTAATCGCGCTATTTATTATTATTATTATTATTCCGACATTTCGTGTCCCAATTTCGCCCCTTTCCCAAATTTCAAAATGCTTCTAACTTTCCACATTCGTCCGGCTGGATCCGAAATTCGATATTTTTGGGTGGTTGCACGTGGTCACCACTAGGTGGCGCTATAATCAAGGAAAGTGCGTTTTGGGTCATAACTCCCATATACTTTGTGGCACATTCAAAAACCTTATATCCCCGCGTTCAGTCAATTGTGCTGAATCTCGTGTATAGGCCATGGCCATTTCCGCCTACCGTTTTTTTTTTTTTTTCCCGCAAATTCGCAAAATGTCGCAAACTTACTTTTTCGAACTCCTCCTCGGCAATTTCACCGATTTGCACGAAACTTTGCACACAGCATCTGTGGAGTCTCCTGACAAAAAGTTATTAAAAGAATTTCGATATTCCAAAGAATACTTAAGTTATTATTTAGTAACTTCCTGCAGATTTAGTACAAAACAGGAAGCGTTGCATATCTCCACATTGGTGTGTCCGAATGACATGAAACTCAGTTTACTACTTCCTGATGAGGCCCTGAGGCTCAGTGCAAAATTTCGGGTGATGACCACAAGGTGGTGCTCATTAAATTGAAGTATTTTATATCTCAACATCGGTTGGGTGGATTAACATGAAACTTGGTATAATTATTGTCAATGCCCTCCTGAGGATATGTGACGAAGGACTTACCGATCCGCCACTAGGTGGCGCTCAGGTGGCCGTCTAATTTAATATTTGGCACTGTGCCAACACCATAACACTCATGGAAATAAAATTGATAGGGGTGGTATAGACTGGCCCCTGTAACTCGTACACCAAAAATGACCAGCAGGTGGTGCTATTTTCAATGCAAAAGCGTTTTTGGCTAATAACTCCCACATAATATGTCGCACATTGTTAAACCTTCTATTTACGTGTTCTCTGAATTCAGCTGAATTGTGTGGTGTAAGCCACGCCCACTTTCGCGGTAACTTTCCATTTGCTAAATCGCAACAAATGAAAAACCTACTTTTTCGAACTCCTCCTAGACAATTTCACCGATTTGCATGGAACTTTGCACACAGCATCTGTGGACTCTCCTGACAAAAAGTTATTAAAAGATTTTTGATGTTCCAAAGAATATTGAAGTTATTAAATAGCAGCTTCCTGCAGATTTGGTACAAAACAGGAAGTGTTGCATATCTCCCCATTGGTGTGTCTGAATGACATGAAACTCAGTTTACTACTTCCCCATGAGTCCCTGAGGTTCTGTGCAAAATGTCAGGCGATTACCATCAGGTGGCACTCTTTAAATTGAAATATTTTATATCTCAACATCAGTTGCTCGGATTAACACGAAACTTAGAACAATTATTGTCAATGCCCTCCTGAGCATATCTGACAAAGGAGTTACCGATCTGCCATTAGGTGGCGCTGTGGTGGCAGTCTAATTTAATATTTGGCACTGTGCCAACACCATAACACTTGTGGAAATGAAATTGATAGGGGTGGTGTAGACTGGCCCCTGTTACTCGCACACCAAATATGACCAGCAGGTGGCACTATTTTCAATGCAAAAGCGTTTTTGGCCCACAACTCCCATGTAACATGTCGAACGTTTTGAAACTTTATATCTCAGTGTTCCCTGAATTCAGCTGAATTGTGTGATGGAAGGCACGCCCACTTTTGCATTAAATTTCCATTTGCAAAATCGCAAACAATGAAAAACCTACTATTTCGAACTCCTCCTAGGCGATTTCACTGATTTGCACCAAACTTTGCATGAAGCATCTGTTGACCCTCCTGACAAAAGGTTTTTAAAAGAATTTTGATAGTCCAAAAAACGCCCAAAATATAAAACAACAAATTCCTGCACATTGTTTTCAAAACAGACAGTCTTTCATATCTTGACCAAATACATTCCGATTACCACAATACTTTTGCTGATTGTGTTCCATGGCCCGATGAGGGTTTGTGCAAAATTCGGTGCAAATCGGCCAATAGGTGGCGCTCTGGTGGCAGTCTAATTAGTGTGAATGGAAGTAAATTGGAAAATCTTCAAATCCTCTTCAAAACTCATCGACTTTCAACCTCTTCTTGTCCCTCATACTTTGAGCTAGAGACACCATGTCAACTTTTAAAGAGTCAGAAGACCTTGAATGCATTAACTGTACATAATTATCTATCTTTATCTTGGCCATGACCAATATTCTTTTGTTTATGAATACTGGTAGATAACTATCTTGCCACCAGGTGATCTTTGGCTGTTCCTAAAAACAAGAGACCGCACATGCGCAGTTGCACACTCTCAGCTGATTGTAAACAGATAAGATGGCGACAAGACGCAACTTCAGTGTTCATTTAAAGCTAGACATTTTGAAATATTCCGAACAAATGTCGGGGGAATATGCCGCGGGGCATATGACGCCTGGTATGCACAGGACGGCAACAAGACCTTCACAAAAGGAGGGAACATGAGAGCAGCTGACAAAGGCAAGATAACGGCTTACCGTTTCCAGGTCCAGTAATTTTCTCTTTGGTTGGTGTCATGACTGCCCAGTACCTGGACAACCGAGCAGTGGCGGAACACAGGTATGTGGCGTGTCAGAGGAGAAACGAGCCGTTAACATTTCTCTTTGTGTTAGGTAACGTTAACGGCGTTAGGCTGACCAAACGTCCTCTTTTGCCCGCACATGTCCACTTTTCACGTCCCGTCCGAGGTGTCCGGGTCTTTTTTTATAAACTGATAATGTCCGGTTTTCCGTGTGTTTGTGTGTGTGTGTGTGTGTGTTAGAGTGCGGCACAGCCGCATATTTCTGTTCGAACCCGAACCGAGCCCGACATTATTTATAACCAAAGCACTGAGTTTGTGCCACACAGTTGTTACGGTTACAGGCTCTTTAACCCTATGGGCCCGAACGACGCATAGTCCGTCCAAATTCACACCTGTTCTTCTCTGTGGATTTTCTCCGCGACCAGACAAGACCAAGCACTTGACGGTAGTCCAATGTTTTCACAGTGAAAAAAATGATAAAGATACACTAAAATTATGTATAACAGAGCTTTCATACAGCTCTGCACACACATTATTGTTGGATGGATTACTCGCGAATGCAGCATCACACAGAAATACCATGCATATCACATGAAAGCGCAGGAGCAGAGCTTTCCAATGATACCACACATCATTGTGCTGTCATCCCATCATGCTATAAATACAGATTAATTGTCTACAAAATAAAAACCTGACGAATTTCTTTACAGCCCATTATACCGATCTTGTTATCAGTCACTTCATATAGTGAGGAATATCGTATCTTACCACGTCTTAGGCTTGCGTGTGTTTCTCCCTGTCTATCCACACTTGTAGTCCAGCTTTCAAGATGCAAATATCTCCATATTGTCCAGTTGACACTCCATCAGTCTCCCCTCTTCAGATATGGCAGAATATGTCATTTTCCAACTTGCTATGCTGAGATACATGTAAAAATGTAAGAATTTAGTAACACAAATTTGTTTTTTTCATTGATATAAAAATTTATATAAAATACAGGCACATAGAAGGACATAAAAGGATGGCAAATGGATAGCCCACATTGTCCTGAAAAAAACAAGATATAGCATGTGTTGGGGGGGGCGGGGGGGTGCGCCGAGGGATGGTTTGCCCAGGGCGTAAAACTAGCCAGCACTGATATTTTTACCGTAACCATCTTTTTATCTATGGAAGCCCATTTTTGCCATAATTATGAATGTAGCCTTGTTTTCAAATTAATTTGTGGCATGTGTGTGGCATCACGGTGGCTGCAGATGGGACAGAGGATGAGATGATTCACTGTTTCAAGGCAGGACAACTAGTACACTGTGCTGTAGTAAATAGTAAATAGTGGTGATTTACAAAAACACCAAAAACTATTTTTACTGTT
The DNA here is from genome assembly GCF_041903045.1 of Epinephelus lanceolatus. Lineage (NCBI taxonomy): Eukaryota > Metazoa > Chordata > Actinopteri > Perciformes > Serranidae > Epinephelus > Epinephelus lanceolatus. Next base: position 50,359,278 of record NC_135735.1, on the reverse strand, counting down.
AAAGTAAAGTTTGTTACTGTAAATAATACATTACTTTATTTGTAATACTAGAAAAAAATGTTTTTTACTGTAAAGACAAGTTTACATAAATATTTCTGCTGTTTCAATTTAAAAAAAAATACAGTATTTGTATTTTCAAATTTGGCTGTGATTTTTTTTTTCTTTTATTAAAAGCCTCCTTCAAACAGTAGCCTGCCCCTATTTGTAGCCTGGTCCCAAATTATTTTTTTGTGAATAGTGGCCCCGGCTACTATTTGAGGAAATACTGTATGTATGTAACATACAGTCACTGGCCACTTTGTGTACACCTGTCTAATCTAATGCAATCCAGTAGAACGACTATACCATGATTTTTTTCCCCGAAGCTTATACATTTTCGGTTATTGTTGACATTGTCTAGAAAGTGGTGATTCTAATTTGTTTATTATTGAGGTCATAGTGAATGGTGGTGGTGTACTGGGGTGGTCTCCTAATTTTGTCTAATTGAGGGGGACAAATATTAGGAACACTTTTAAATATATTGCACTCCAGTACACCAACACCACCCACTACGACCTCAATAATAAAGTAGAATAATCACTTTTCTGACAAAAGCTGAAAAAGTAAAAGCTTTGTAAACGTAGAATGTGTGGCAGAGCTGTTGTATTGGATTGTATTAGATTGCACAAGTGTACCTAATAAAGTGGCCAGCAAGCCCCACATTTACACCACCAATCCATGCCTGCTCTGGGTCTCCCCACAGCCCCTGGTTGCTCGGCAGCCTCAGCCCCTGAGACCATGCTGATCAAAAGTTATTAAAAGCTTTTCTCTATGTCAAGGGGTGTGGCGGCTATGACGCCGCCCTTGCCACCAAATCAGTTGGCTTTTTGATGGCTTCAGCGACCTCATATCCTCACAAAATTGATACACAGGCCAAGAATGGCGAGCTCTTACATCTGATAGGGCCGTTGCCCATGGGGGGGGACAAAATGCCTCTATAGTCCCCCTTGAAATTTTCAAAAAACCCTCCCCATAGGGATTTTCTTGGAGTACGAAGATGAAACGTCACACCACGTCCGGGTTAAGTTACTCTGAGTTTTCACATACCTGCTTCAGTGATGCGTGCTGCTGGCCCCCCGCGATAGCGCGGGAGAGCGAGGGCCCGGTCAAAGCGGCTTGCAGCTTTAATTTAGTTTGTAACCTGAAAAGTTGGTTCCCAGTTGGTGTATACGTGTGTATATATACTAGCAGCTCCCGTGTTCTGCAAGATAAAATGACAGATGTTTTTGTCAAAGAAGAGAGCAGAGATAACAGCTTCAGTTCCCTCATGGAAAGGTAAAGCAGTGAGAATATACCTACCTCATACATCCCCACTTCACAATCTTTGAGAGGAACACAGACGGAGTCGACCTTTAAGATAAACATCTGTTTGAACTCTCATGTCTTGTAGGTCTTCAGTGAAATTAGAAATGAGCATTTCTCCAACGTCTTTGGGTTCCTCAGTCAGAAAGCCAGGAATCTCCAGACTGCGTATGATGTGAGTAAATGTGTCTTACCCTCATCAGTCACTATAACTAAGCTGGCTGACAGAGCTAACAGTTTTTCTTCTTTATTAATTCTACAGAAGCGTCAGGGGATGGACATAAAGCAGATGAAGACGTTTGTTGCAGAAGAACTAAAAGGGTTAAAACAGGAACATCGCCTACTTAGCCTACGTGAGCGTTGCTGCAGTATACTGTATATCACATTGATTGTCACGTCTCAGGTAGTATATGCTGAAAAGCACATTCTCTTTTAGACATTGGTGCTAGTGAATCAATAATGAAGAAGAAAACGAAGCAGGATTTTCAGGAGCTGTTGAAGACAGAACACTGTAAGAATAATCTACACTTTCCTTTAATTAGATTCAGGTTTATAGTTAAATGTGATAATTGATGTTGCTTTTGCATATTTTTGTAGGTGTTGCTATTGATACAAATCTTGATGGAGATTTGTTTTCTGTTCCAGCTTTACTTGATGGATTTGAAATCCGTGAGAGCATCTCCTTCATAGAGGAGCATATCAACAGACAGGTGTGTTTAAACACAGAGTCACAATCTGATACAGTGACAGGTAAAATACAAATAATATTGTGCTTGAAAAATATTTAATCTTTTAAATTTCTCAAGGTCTCCATGGTAGAAAGTCTGAGGCTGCTTTGTCTTCTGTCTATCACGGAAAATGGTCAGTTTTCCTTATTCATTCAAACTGAATAGAAATTTTAAATGCAAGACTTGTTTTTACTCCCATTTTTTTCAGGTACAAGTTAAAGATCTAAGACCTTTTTCTGCGCTCAATAGATACTCGTCTCTCTCTAATGGTTGGTTGCCAATTGGATGAAATACATGTTAGTGTGCACTTTTCCTTTTCTAAGATAATCCATCCACCTGACAGGTGTGGCATATCAAGATGCAGATTAAACAGCATCATTACTACACAGGTGTGCCTTGGGATGGTCACAATAAAAGGACACTCTAAAATGTGCAGTTTGAAAAGATATTTATTAGGATTTCATAGGACTAGCGTTACAGAAATGCATTTGTTGGTCACAGTCAGTATCTGGTGTGACATAATTTGTCTCACACAGTGTGACACATCTCCTTCACATAGAGTTGATCACATTGTTGATTGTGGCCTGTGGAATATTGGTCCACTCCTCTTCAATGGCTGTCTGAAGTTGCTGGATATTGGCAGAAAGCGGAACACATTGTCATACACACCGATACAAAACATGTTTGGTGAGTATGCAGGCCATGCAACATGTTTTCAGCTTCTAAGAATTGTGTACAGATCTTTGCAACATGTAGCTATGCATTATCATGCTGGAACATGAGGTCGTGGCAGCGGATGTATGGTATCTCTGTGCATACAAACTACCATCAGTGAAATGCACCTGTGTTTGTTGTCCGTATGTCAGCCCATACCATAACCCCACCGCCACCATGGAATACTCTGTTCACAACATTGGCCGTAGCAAACCGCTTGCCTACACAGTGCTATACACACCATCTGCCATCTGCCCAGTACAGTTGTAAACCAGAATTCACCTGTGTAGAGAACACTTTTCCATAGTGCCAGATGCCATCAATGGTCAGCAGTTGCCCTCTCTCGGTCAAGACCCTGGTGAGGACGACGAACATGCAGTTGAGCTTCCCTGAGATGCTTATGGAAGTCCTGGGCTGGTGTGGTTACACATGGGCAGTTGAATGTACTGCCAAATTCACAGGGGACGTCTTATAGTAGTGAAATGAGCATTCAGTTCATGGGCAACAGCTTTGGTGGACATTCCTGCAGTCCGCCTGCCAATGGCACACTCCATCTGTGGCTTTGTGTTGTTTGATAAACCTGCACATTTTAGAATGTCCATCTATTGTGACCACCCCAAGGCACACCTGTGTAGTTATGATGCTGTTTAATCAGCATCTTGATATGACACACCTGTGAGGTGTGGTAAGGAGGAGTGCTCACTAACATGGATTTTACCAAATATTTGTGACCAAAATTTGAGAGAGATGTACCTCATAAGTCCATAAGAAAGTCTTAGATCTTCAATTTAAACCTATGAAAAATGGGAGCAAATACAGAAGTGGTTCACTGAATTTTCTGTTCTGTGTAATTTTATATGTAAGACAGGCTGAAATTATTTTTATGCTGTATTAGTAACTGTTTGATGGTGTTTTCTCACAGGACTTCTGCCAAAAGACTACCGCTCATTAAAAGCACAATATCTACAGGTGAGATTTAACGTGTCTGAGAATGGTTCATTACTTCACCATTTCTGGGATTCCTGTGTTCCCAGGGGATATCCAGATAACAGATATCCGGGCCAATTGTGCGCTGGTCATTGTTTACAATCTGATTAGCAACTAGAGACACGAACATAGATACTTTTTGTTGTAGGTCCAGATGTGATTTCAGCTAATCTCTATTAACAGATATCTGAACGTAGATAAAATAGAAAAATTCTGTTTAAAAGTTAGGACTTCAGCAGATGATAGCCCTTGAGATAAAAGATTTCAGCTCAGCCAATGCGTTCCGCCTCTTTTACTCTCCACACAGACTGTTTACCTGCATGCAACCAAAGCCTGCTCAAACGTGATTTGACTTGGACTACAAAGGGAAACCAGTATGCTTCCAGTACCAAAATCTTGTCCAGTTGCCTTCAGATTCTTCATTCATATGCAGAAATCTGTTAATAGATTTTAGGTAATAAGTAAATACTCACTAGAGCATGAAACATGAATTAAACCTCAGTTGAAATTAGTAGTCAGTAATGCGCTAGGCCATTTGCTCCTGTTTGAGTAAGTTTTGCAAAAAAATCCTCATTTTAATGTTAACCCCAGTTAAAGAGCCACTGGTGTCAACCAAGCGCCAGGGGTGATGAATGAAGCCAATACAGGAGTGCTAAAAACCGCAGTTCTTTGAATGACCACTTGAGGCTGGCTGCAGAAGCCAGTCAGTCCCCATAGATCTCTGTGTTAAAATGTCCAACTTTACAGTTGAAATAAACATGTTTACAGCCTGATACAAAAAAAAAAAAAAAAAAAGGTTTTGGTCTCTAATTTCAGCATTAGTGACAACTATACAGGGGCTGAATTTTTCTATATCTCAACTGGTTACAGGCTTAGAATTAGGTATCAAACAATGTTCAAAACAGGATCGCTTCGTGGACTCATCCTTGGTTAGAGGTGCTCTTTGGACACAAAAGACACAAAATGCATACAAAAAACACAGAAAAGTCCAAGGCACTCTCTTTAAATCTATAAAATGCCTTTATTCACATGGCATTGTCACAGTGACATTAAAAACCAAACTCCGACGCGTTTCGGCATATAGCCTTCGTCAGGGAGTCAAACAGAGTTATGAGGAAACACCTTATTCTTTTGTAGTGGTGTTCCACCAATGAAAATCTTCCACCTGGTCCCAGTGACACAGAGAGAGTGTGGAAATCAGCCAACCCCTGTAAAGACCCACCTTAAAATAAGATAAAACTGAAGAAAAAGGGCAAAATCATCAGTATTGACAATCATCAGAGAAGTTAAAGGAACATGCAGCGATTTATACAATAACAGTGGTTGTCCAAACAAACAAATATTGACAACTTAAAAAAAATAATGAATTCAGAGAAACACTGTAAAATCTAGGTCTTCATTAAGGCCAGGATGTCTGGTAGCCTGTAATTTGTGTATCCAAAAAGCTTCCCGTCGGTTCAGTGTTTTTAGTCTGTCACCTTTACGTGTGGAGGATGGAATGTGGTCAATACCAAAGGCTTGTAAAGTGGATGGATTACTGTTATGGAAGTCCAAATAATGTTTTGCCATAGGGTATTACTTATTATTACATTACCAGTGCGGATGGCATATTTGTGTTCTGCTAACCTGTCTTGAAGATGTCTTTTTGTTCTTCCAATGTAGAACACTTTACAACTGGGACACTCCAACCTATAGATGACAAAAGTAGTTTTACAGTTTATGAAATGATTGATAGTAAACTCTTTCTGAGATGTGAAATCTATAAATGTTTTATAGATTTCCTTCCTTTGCCTTAATGAAGACCTAGATTTTACAGTGTTTATCTGAATTCATTATTTTTTCTAAGTTGCCAATATTTGTTTGTTTGGACAACCACTGTTATTGTATATATCGCTGCATGTTCCTTTAACTTCTCTGATGATTGTCAATACTGATGATTTTGCCCTTTTTCTTCAGTTTTATCTTATTTTAAGGTGGGTCTTTACAGAGGTTGGCTGTTTCCCACACCCTCACTGTGTCCACCTGTAGAGGCCACACCCTCTACAGGGGTTGGCTGATTTCCACACTCTCTCTGTGTCACTGGGACCAGGTGGAAGATTTTCATTGGTGGAACACCACTACAAAAGAATAAGGTGTTTCCTCATAACTCTGTTTGACTCCCTGACGAAGGCTATATGCCGAAACGCGTCGGAGTTTGGTTTTTAATGTCACTGTGACAATGCCATGTGAATAAAGGCATTTTATAGATTTAAAGAGAGTGCCTTGGACTTTTCTGTGTTTTTTGTTAGAATTAGGTATAATTGATTGACAGGCTGTCCCATTCTACACTCACTTGGAAACAAGACCCTGAGATACTTGAACTCTTTCTCTTGGGGCAGTAACTCAAAAGTGCACAAAGACTAAATGTAGTATGATAAGGAGAAACTCCATTTTTAGTGTGTAGTGAGCCTCGAGAACTCTTCCTCCCAATTCAAAGTTTCAATTGTAAGTACAGATGGGTATTGTGGAACATTTTCTCTGCTTGACCTCATCAGAGCTATGGGGTGGACCACCTGCTCACATTTGCCAACCTGAGACAGTTAGGGCTGTTGGTGGAGCAACAGCAGGGAGAAACGCTGACCGTAATGGAGAGCAAAGTGGGCAAACTAGTTAACGACAAAACTGCAGGTAAAACAGGCTTCATTTTGTGTATTTAACCTCATAATCACAGTCTGCGCTGTCTCTCTCTATATGCACAAACCTATCGAGTTATTTTAAAAATGTTAAAGGACAGATTTTCTCATTTCTCTTTTTTTATTTTGTTGTTCATCTTCAGGAAAACTGACGGACGCCTTTTCTTCTCTAGCCAAGAAGAGTAATTTCAGAGCCCTGAGCAGAAAGCTCAGTCTGGTATCATCAATCATCTTTACTATTGAGCTCTAAAAGTCATTTTCATCAAGTCACAGAATACCAGAATGGTGATTAATTTTTACCACACTGAACAGTTATTGTATTTTGTGCAAAGGTGCCAAAGTCAGATGCAGAGTATGACCTGCGTGTCCCACGAGACATGGCCTACATCTTCAGCGGCGCCTACGTCCCTTTGAGCTGCAAACTTATCGAGCAGGTGAGTAAACCAGTAGGATTCATGTATTCCACAAGATCTGACTTCGTCTCTGTGTAGAAGATCGTGAGTCATGATGAAACTTTATTCTGGTGTGGTCATGTGCAGGTGTTGGAGCGAGACGGTTGGACGGGGCTTGAAGAAGTCGCCAGGCTGCTAAATGGGCATGAATTTGCTGTTACAGGTAAGTTTACAAGGAGATATTAATATTAAGTCCATTAACGTACCTGGATGACTGTCAGTTTTCTGCAGTAATTTGAGGATATGTAACCAACAAACCAGTTTTTATGCCTCCACGCCAGCGATAGCCCTAGCTGGAGGAATTACGTTTTAGGGTCGCCCATCCGTCCTATTCTCAGGAACACCTTGAGGAAATTGTCTTAAATTTTGGCACAAATGTCCACTTGGACTCAAGAATAAACTGATCAGAATCTGTTGGTTCAAAGGTTCAATGGTCAAAGTCAGTGTGACCTCATAAAACGGAAGAATTCATACACTAATTATGACAGAACTTCACACAAATGTATAATAGGATATAATGAAGAAGTGATGACATCGAAGACCGTTAATAAACCGAACGGCCCACTTTGAATACATTTTCTGAATCTGTGTCATTTGGGTTTTGCCACTGCCCTGCCCTTTTAGGAGACCAGTGGCAGCCTTCAATCCATTCACTCCAATGAGAGAAGTGAACATGAGTACAGATTATGACTGTTCCCTTCACCCCATAGTGACTTAAGTAAACACTGGACCCTTCTAAACATTCTTACATTGAAGCGGTGTACCTACACCAGTCCAAGGAAATAATGGCCATGCATCATACAAATGTCTTTTAAAGTTCTATTTCCATCCTTGAATCCTCCGCAGACACTGTGAAAATGTGTGCGCCTCTTGGACCATGCAGAATATTATTATTTTGGGCTGTGTGTACTTCCTTTGCAACCATGTTGGCTCTCTGTTCTGTAGCCATGATGGCGTTCTCTGCCGCCGTACTGCTTCAGCCCATAATGCCACCAGTGTGACCCCCCTGAACTCTAGTCATGTGACATAAAAAGGAATGCATTTTTCTTTAACTGAACAATTTTTTTAAAGGTGGTGTATTTTAAATAATTTTTAAATTAAAGTTACCTTTATAACTACCTATTTCTTACATTTTTAATTAGTTTTTATTGACAATGAATTTTAATGTTAATGAAATTATGACAGAAAATATGAAAAGCATTTCAATTAAATTTCAGTAAAAAGTGTCTCTCAAACAGGGACGTGATATTCTCAGGGACAAAATTTGTCCCTTGATCTGACCTGATTTGTCTTACAGCTCCACAGATTGCTGTAAAACGCCGCAGTGCATTGATGAATGTGTCAGTTGTTAGCACTTCCAACATTTCGATGTGGATTGCTCTAAAAGATAAGCAGGTTAATATAAGCCCATACCTTTTGTACTCTTTACCACCCTGCGTAGTGAGAAAGGGTCCAAAAATGGTGGTGAGAGATCAACACAGCTAGCAGGGAGATCTGCCATTTTTGTGTCTTGTTGGTCTGCAAGCTCTCCTGCATGTGAAGCATTGTTTGATGTAGTTCACCACAACTTTGCTACCACCAACTACCCAGTAACCATTTGCTCTGAGCTCTTTGAGGGTCTGGCCTCTTCCTTGGTGCTGAGTTTTTTCATGACTTCCCACCCTGAGAACACTATATTGCAAAATTAGGTCAAGCTGAAACAACTGATGGTTTTGTGGCAGTTTGCCATGACTCAGTATTTGTGTTTCCTCTTTTTGCTAGTTTTTCCGTTTCCTCTGTTTGCTAGTTTCTGGATCCGAGCAACAACATTCAGTGCTGTATGCCATCTTGAAAAAACGCTCAAATCTCCCCAATAAACTGTTTTCTTCAACTAGATTTGTTTCGTTTTGCCTTCTGGATCTCCCACCTGTGGGAGCCCCAAAGCTGTGGAGTTCGTTTTGGTGTCGCAATCCCTCTTTCCCACAGGAATTTTGGTCCAGTAAGCCAAGTTTAACTAATGAACTCTGGCATCTTGAGGCTGTTGGAGGCGTGATCCGCTGGGTTTTGGTCAGTCTTGATATAGTACTATTGTGTTGGGTCTGTTGTTTCTCTGATTCTTTGGACTTGATTGGAAATGAAGACATGAACTCTTTGGGCTTCATTTTTAATGAATCTGTCCAAAAGTATTCTTGGTTGATTTTGAGCTCCAGCTCCTCCTTTAACGTACTGCTGACTGCTGAGGAGACCACTGCAGCTGTTAACTCCAGTATGGTTACAACTTTGGTGGGTGCAATCCTTGCCTTACCTATGACTAAAGAGTAATGCACTTTGTCTTCTGTTACCACTTGGGTATATGAACACTGACCGTACCCATATTCCTTGGTAAGGAATATACCAAATATTCTTGGGACAGTTCTCTCTGTGTCTCTATCCTGACAGTCACCGTCCATGAACTTAATATGTCATCCTTGAATTTGGGATTTTTCTCAGATTTCCCTTTCAGCTGCTTCAGCCACACAAGAGCCAGCCGCTTATTGTTTAGCAGTTGTGGGCGTGTCTTAAAGGGGAGAGGCATTTCTAGGTGCCCATCCCCATTCTGGTGTATCCTTTCATTCAGTAACTGCATGAGCTGTATATCATTATGTGATATGCTCTTTTTCCCAGGATTAGTATCTCTGAAGTCAGCTTCAAGGGCTCTGATTACAGTGGCTGGTGTCAGTGGTGGTCTTTCTTTGTCAGCTACACGATGGCACAGACCTGTCACTTCTGTTGACTTGCAACCTCTGGTGAGCTGCTGACAGTGCTCCAACCCAGGTCAGTCTTGATGCCATACAAGTCATCGTCATGTCCTGTGATGACTTGTTGTGGAGCCAAGGCTTTGGGGCAGTCATAGTCTATGAGGTGTCCAACCTCATACTCCATCAGCTGTGGTATTTTCTGTGCTATTCTGTTCAGATGTTTTCACCTTTTGTCAGTTTCAGTAGTAGGAATGTGAGAACGCTCAAGTGGGATGAAATCTCTGGTATAAGCAGGTGGCAAGTTGACAAAGCTTTGTGAGGAAAATCCTCTAACTCTAAGACCATTGACTCTGAAAAAAGGAATCTTTTCCCATCAAAGCGGTAAGCTTCAACTTGACTGGCCCTGATCCCACCCCCATCTTCTCACATATCTCTTGGTCTACAAAAGTGTTGCTACTCTGTGTATCTAACAGGGCATACACTAAGGTCTCTGTTTCAGGGGTGGTGGTTGAAGACATCCCTATAGGCACTATTATGGATGTGCTCCTACCATCACACAGCAAGACAGGGAGGATGTGTTTTCCTCTGCTTGTTTAGCATGAGAAGAGGATGTGTTTGTAGCAGCAGGACGATCTTCATGAAGTGCTGTTGGTTGAGGTTTCATACATATGCCACAAGTAGCTTTATTTTTGTAGTCCTTGGAGTCATGGCCTTCCCTTAAGACAGCCAAAGTACAGGTTGTTGTCCAATATGAACCTTTTCTTTTCCTGTAGGGGTTTACTGGCGAGCTTCTGGCATTTGTGGATAGAGTGATCTCCTCCAGAGAACATGCATGGGACTGGGTTTGGAGATGGAAATGAGGTGCTCGCTTTCTTTGATCCCCTTGAGTCCTTTGAGCTGTTCTCCACAGCACTGTATGTTTTCATAACTGTAGTTCATTTATCTGATGCTTTCATGTTTGTGATGAATGCATTAGCTTTTGGGCACTTTATGTCTCTAGTTGGCTTTTCTTCAACATGTTTCAAAGCATGAAACAGTGTCACAGGATTGCATCCAATATCTGCTTCTTTGGCCACAACATCAGCAAACTCCTTGAAACTGGGGTATTCCTCTGTTTGTTGTAGCTGCTTTGTATCGTGTTGATTCTGGTGAGAGGTCAGCCAGGGAACCTCTGGAGCATCTTTTGATTTTCCTCAGTCATTTGGCACCTGGAGCCCCTTGATGTGTGGCACAGTGTTGCTGCAGGCTGACAGAAAATCACTGAATGAATTGAATCAGTCTTTGGCCATTTATTCAGTTTCTCGCTTAATACCCGCTGGATTACAAAAGGATGGCCGTACCATACCCTTTGTTGGTGCTTTAAGTATAACACAGTTTGTTCTTGTCTTTTTTATGCAGCTTAAGTGGCCACAAAAGCCGCACAATCCTGCTGTGAATTTCTGCAAGACTGGTTGAAACAGGGGCTCTCAACCTTTATAACTTAAGGCCCACTTCTGATTGTTCAATACTTTCCAAGGGCCGCGTCCCCAAATAACATGATCAAAAAAAGAAGAAAAAATAAACTGGCCTGTAAATACATGATATGCCACTGTCAGCTGTTAATGTTGTGTTGTATTTAAGTGTCTCTGGAGCTTTGATGGTTTTAGCGCCACGTTTGACAGGATTTCACTACATTGAACACACAGTGTGCTTACAGTTCAGCATCACTAACTGCCATTATGGATCCAAATTTCATGTATTCAGGGTCACACTCCCTCATCACACACTGTGGAACTTTAACTGGCGCAGGCTTGTCTCCCACATTACTTTACCGTTTCAAAAACAGACTCTTTTTGCCACACTTCATCTGAGGGAATGTTAGTGAGCTAACAGTAGAATGGTTTGTTTCTACCAGATAATGTGTCATGATTGGCGTGATGATATTCAAATGTGACTGGTCAGTGAAATTATGTATTTTTATTTATGAGCAAATATAGATATAAAAATAACTAGCTTTGTAAATTACAAAAAAAATTGATTTTTTATTTAATCTAACCACTACTCACTGGATGGCACTCACCCACTAGTGTGCCGCTGCCAATTGTTTGAGAATCGCTGGTTTAAAGCAGTGGATCCCAACTGGTCCAGTCACAGGGTCCAGATTTCTCTTTAGTCATTTATTCAAGGTCCTAACACTTTAATACATTCAGTGTCATGCTTGCGTGTCTTCAAGCTACTTTGCTGTGTCTCTCTCAAGTAGCTGTCTGTTAGTCACTCACTCTACAACAGGAAATGTCACTTCAAAATAAAAGCTCTGTGACAGAAATTCACTGTACTAATAAAAGAATTAAGTGTGTTTTTTTTACAAACATGACACATTTTTAGGTCACTTGCTGTCCATTCAGAATGGACTCGTGACCCACCTTTGGACCACGACTGACCAGTTGGGAACCACTGGTGGGTTAGCATGCTACCTTAATTTTGTGAAAACAAACGTTTTCTCGCATGCACCCACAGTAAACAAAGAATCCAAAAAAGGTGAACATGCTAAATGTGTTGAAGTAAATGGGAACCATGATTAACAACAGCAGGATTATATCAAAATGTCCTCTTACAAACTCTCACACAACTCCTGCAGTATGATCCAAATCTCTTTTATTCAGTTTTCGCAAACATGCATTTTCACTATACACATTACAATTTAAAACACACCAATACAAACACTTTCATGCTTGGCCTGGGCATACCTGGGCACACATGTGCATGTGAACTCTGCTTAAGCGGAGCTCATATACACGTGCATGCTGAGTTAGCTCAGGGTACGCTAGTCACACGCGGAAGTGTGTTATATTCTAAATGTTTTGAATAGATTAATGCTTGAAGTTTTGTGTCTCATTAGGCAGCAATGGAGCTGATTTAAAAGTCAGGAACGATGCTCAGCGCATCATCCTCGTCATGTTCCTTGGTGGCTGCACCTTTTCTGAGATTTCAGCCCTGCGGTTCCTCGGCAGAGAGAGAGGTAAACATGGGCTGGATGCTGATGTTACAGGAGAATAACATTCATGCACTTTCACTGATATTCACCAGCACTGTTTTGCTGCCATAACTCCTGGAAATCACCCAACATCCAAAGGAAGAAAACATCTCATGTTACTTTCAGCAACAATAGTTATTCAAAACTAGGTTTTACACCCTTATGTATTTGTGTAAGACAAAAAAAATTAAACCTACTTACATTCAGTAGCTGTGAAGAATGTGTACAGCGTGGCTGGGCTTTAAAGGAAATGATCATTTGGAATTCAGTTAGTCACAACATGTTATCCTGGATTTGTGGAGAAAACTGTTTTTCACAACCGCAAAACTATATTGAAACATCTTATTACAAACTCTTTCACAACTTGTGCAGTATGATCCAAGTCTCATTTATCCAGTGGTAGGCTCAGTTCTGGAAACTGCAATGCATGACTAACGCCTTAGTTCCACTTATGTATGTATTATGTATGTACGGAGATGAGTCAACCGGAAGTCCATTCATTGCTATGGGAATCTCCGTGACATCTGATATGCCTGCAAAACTCCTACCCTCTGTAATATTTCGGTCTGGAATTTGCCTCGAGTACGTTTAAAAAAAAAACAAACTTTTGCGGTGGATTTCAGAGAGACTGTATGGCAGTGTGCTAGCTTAGCTAACAGGCTGCTAACTAGCTCACAGGCTAGCCTTCAATTCACTTGCCTGTGTTGATTTTCAAGAGAATTGTATGATTAAAAAGAACTTGTTCTCTAGCTAGTTTTAAGATGTTTTGAATCTGAGTAATGTTATTCTGCTAAAATATAGTTATACATGATATACAGTCAGTTTGTCATTATCAGTTTGATATGAAATAGGGTCAGATTTATCAGTCTGATGTGATATACAGTCATCTTTATCAGTTTGATATGAAAGTGCAGGCATATGATCCGTTCAGCCGTTCATACATTTTTTTTTTTAAATTCATTTTAGCCTGTACAGCTGATCAAAAGACTAGGTTACACTAACAACAGACATTGATAAACTGGAAGTGTACAAATGCCATGAATTCCTTTTCATAAAACAAGCTGGATGTCTTTTGTAACTTATGCCCTTGTTGCTTTGTGTCAGAAGACCAAGAAGAAGAAGAAGTAGGTTCAAAATGATATTAATAAACATTATTCTTTTCTGTTTTCAGGTTATAAATTCATTGTGGTAACAACTGCAATAACAAACAGTTCAAGACTCATTGAGGCATTGCTAGACAACCGTGTATGAAGCCTGTCACCACATCACCATGGACAGATACTGAGACATTCCTGCAGCCACTTGTCATGCATTCCCTTGAGCAAACTGATGTCAACAGATGGAAAATGTTCACTTCTGCTCTGTGTCTGACAATGAAGGCACTGTAAAGATGTATAAAGCTAATACATGTTTTTAACACACTTGTTGCTTCTTTACTTTATTTGTAGTTTTGCAGAGGTGAAATGTAAGTTTGTAAGTACAGATTTGAGGTACTTGAGTATTTCCATTTTAAATTAATGTTACTTGATACTACACTCCATTACATCTCAGAGGGAAATATTATACCTTTTACTACACTATATTTGTCTGACAATTTTAGTTACTGTACAGATTACAGTTTTTACCCCCTTCCTACACAAAACCACGTATCTCCAGATGTGTTGATGGTGAATGTTTGTGATAAATTGAAAGATGAGGTGTTCCTTTATGTGTTGAGAACATTTTCCTTCTTAAGCTTAATTAACTCTTAAAAACCCTCTTGGATCAGTTGGAAAATACATGGTCCTCACAGGACAGCCACGCAATGATTTTATAGATTATGATGCACTGCTGTAGATTAAACTACCCAACAGTATATAAAGGTGAGCACATCCTTAAACATCTACAGCGGTAAAATGACAAGCACACTTGAATGTAAGGTTTCGAGTAAGCAGAGTATTTTCACAGTGTGGTATTATTATTTTACTGCAGTAAAATGATCTAAATACTTGTTTCGCCACTGGTCTGCCGCATAGATTTTAAAAATAAGGTCTGCCCTGAATTTTTAAGTCTATTATTAACAACAGCGCAGTTGTTACATCAAGTGTCAAACTGCTGCAGAACATTGCCACACCCCCCATGACACCAGAATGTTTGTTTTTAGTCACGAGTTCTTCGGCGGTGGGCGGTTGATTCATAATTAACTGCCGAAGCTCCCAGTCAGGGGCTTCTCGAAGCTCCCGGCAGCCGGCATTGGTTTCATACAACATTCGCACCAACAGAAGGAGCCAATCACAGAACAGATCACCGCAGACTGCGTATTTTGAACTGTGTACAAACGGACAGGACTGAGAACAGGCAGAGAGGTGATGCTTCGCTCCTCTCTGTTATGAATTTTGGTTGTTTGAAGCTATCCAGAAATAATCGCGACAAAGAGGAATTTTACGATGAGAAAGAGGTAAGGTTAAAACTTTCTCTAGCGATAAAGTCAGTTTATTTAACATAACGTTATGTATGAGATAATTCGATAGCAAGTTGATCAGATTACATTAACATTAGCTAACACCAATGTCGGCTAACTCGTTCGGATGAGTGAATTCTGTGTCCTCTTTGGTTTAAATTAAATGTCTTTTGAAACGATTTATCGATAACCGAGTAGTGGTCGTCTCTGTAGCGAGGTGCTGGCAGCAGAGGCTGTGTCATGCCTGAATAAAGCCCTGTGCCACCTGAAGGACATCTGGGAGAAAATCGGTATCCCCGAGGATCAGAGACTGCAGAGAACTAATGTTGTCAAGAACCACATAAAGGTGAGAGACATCAGCAGCATGTGTCTACAGTAGCATTTTTTTTGTTTGGCTGAGAAGCTCTGGGAGTATTCTCAGAATGTTTTATTTATTTATTTATTTATTTATTTAAGTTAGAAGGGACAGTGCACATTAATTAACATTTGCATGTAAATATGCCGGATTATAGCCCCTGGCTAATTTTCATCCGTAGTCCCTTGGCAGGTTGATTTTACAAAGTAGTAAAAACGTTAGAAGAAAGGAAAGGAAGAAGAACGTGATAGTGAATACAGTAGATCACCGAGGACAAAAGGAGAAAAAAATTCATACCTTATAAGAGAAAACATAATAACATGGTGTACAAACATCAAAAACTGGGGCCATTGAATTGAATGCCTGTTTGTAAATACGGCCTCTGGTTTATTGGCAAGTAGTTTTCACCTAATACAACGAATGTGTTTTGGTGTTTTTATGCATAAGAATTTCAGGGTTCCCAAGGTCATAGATAACCAAGAAAAAAAACGTGATGGAATTTCACAATCACAATTCCAGGCCAGGAAAAGCAATGGAATTGGTAAAATCATTGACAATTTTGGAAAAGTCATGGAATTTTGTTGTGTGTAATGAAATTGTTATAGTAGCCTTTTGTGAATAACCTTCCATGTAATGTAACAACAGCAAGTTTATTTTCTGTAGCTGTCATTGTAACGTACCTCTAATATGCGTCGCTGTGTGACGTTTTGTTTATCATCACATATGCCTACACGTGTTCACTTTCTCCCGGCTTTCCATCTCACCCTTTAGGTATGCCCACCAGCTGAAATTATGTTCCAATAGAGTTTAAGTCGAGTTTTGCGGAAAAAAAAAAAAAAAAAAATGGAAATTTTGTCCATGAAATGTGTGGGACCCCGGCAGTTAATATAGTAAGAGAAAATAAAACAAAACATAAAGCCATTACTGCAAAGTCAAGAAACATAAATATAGAATGAAAACCTTTACAATTAGCCTAAAGACGTGTCTCAGGCGTGTGTTAAGGTGTTACATACCTTTTTAAGGCTTCTTGACATGTTTTGGCAGAAACTTCCGCCTTCCTCAGAAGTGTCACTTGGTGGTGGTTGTAACGCATCTTTATCAGCTGATCTGTCAATCAGCTGATGTTAGGGAGGATGACCATCCTGTCAGTTTTGTCAAAACTGAAGTTTCTGCCGAAACATGTCAAGAAGCCTAAAAAAGGTAATGTAACACCTTAACACTTGTCTGAGATAAAAGAGCAACTAAAGTGAAGGTCAGTAACATGACAGGGTTTAAAGGGAGCATTTCAGAGAGGCAGATTCTCTCAGAAGTAAAGATGGGCAGAGGTTCACCACCCTGCAAAAAACTGTCTAAAAATTGTGGAACAATTTCAAAAAATAAGACTTTGAATATCCCACCATCTACAGTACATTATATCATCAAAAGAGTCAGAGAATCTGGAGATATCTCTGTTCGCAAGGGACAAGGCCGAAGGTCAATACTGGATCCTTGAGATCTTCGGGCCCTCAGGCAGCACTGCATTAGAAATAAAACAAATGCAAGGTAAAGTTGTATCATGCAAAGAAGAAACCATATGTGAACACTATCCAGAAACACCACCATCTTCTCTGGGCCAAAGCTCATTTAAAATGGTCTGAGGCAAAATGGAAAACTGTTCTGTGGTCAGATAAATCAAAGTTCTTTTTGGAAACCACGAACACCGTGTCCTGCGGACTAAGGAAGAGAGGGACCATCCAGCTTGTTATCAGTGCAAGCTTCAAAAGCCTGCATCTCTGATGGTATGGGGTTGCATTAGTGCCTATGTTGTGGGCAGCTTTCACATCTGGAAAGGCACTATCAATGCTGAAAAGTACATAGAGGTTTTAGAGCAACATATGCTCCCATCCAAACGACGTGTCTTTTAGGGAAGGCCTTGCATATTTCAGCAAGACAATGCTAAACCCCATACCGCATCATCACAACAGCATTGCTTCACAGTAGAAGAGTCCGGGTGCTGGACTGGCCTGTTTTATTTTGTTTTTTATTTCCTCCAACTACAGGCTTTCATTTCCTTCTTGTTATCAGCATTAGGACTAATCAGAGTGATGGCTCATTCATCACAAATGTGAAGTGATGTGTGAATGATTAATCAATCATCAGTTAACCTCAGGTGCATTAAGTTTGTCTTTTTATTACTACAGCCACAGCAGGCTATTTCTATTCAAATTATTACTGTTGCATTTACAAGCCGATGCTAGATTAATAACGCTAATACCAAACTTTCTTATTTTCACTTGAGGCAGCAGTGAGACAATGAGGAAGCTCCACAAATTGTTGAAGGAAAAACTGCAAGATAAAAGGATGTAATAATGTTATGCAGCAATTAACATGTCATGTATACCTCAGTTGACGTGCTTTGTGCTTACTTCCTGCTGTGTTTGCGGACATAAGTAGTGTATATTAATAAGGACTGGTACTAATAAAGCAGCATTTTTTTAACACCTGTGTCTGTAGCAGGGACCAGTATTAATGAATAATAGATTAACAACATGGCTGAAACTAGATATATGGTTGCAACCTAGTAGCTGGATACTGGTAAGAATTTCAATACCCACAAATATATGGAATACTGATTTATTTTTTATGTGTCCATCAGAACTTACTAGATATGATGATCAAAGAAGAGGAATCTCTGAAGAAGAGGCTCATAAACAGCATTCAGATATGCAGGACAGAAATGGAAAAACTCTGCCTGGAGCTTCAACTGCCTGTGTTTGAGGTAACAACAACTGTAACATCTTCAATGTTCAAAGCACTGTTACAGCACAGCTTGAGAAACCCTTTGTAAAGTGACTTTGTTGTTATCTCCTCTGTGTGTTCAGGAGGAGAATGGGATCAGCATGCTGCAGCAGGAGAAGAACATCCGCACACAGGTGGAGGCTCTAATGAAGGAGAAGACTCAGCGGAAGCAGCAGCTGAAGGTTCTTCTGGAGCAGGACCAGGACCTGTGTGATGTCCTGTGCTCCATGCCTTATGGCATCGCTCCAGACTCTGTCCCCACACCGGATCAACTGGAGAGCTTCAGCCAGCATATTGTTAACCAGAACGCAGAGAAGGTGGGAGCTTGCTGCTCAGATGTTTTGCCTGCATGAAAAGACAAGCAAATTTCTGCCAGGGTTGCAGGTTAAACTGTAGGTGAAGGTGGCAGATGGGCACCAACTGTACTCGGAAATTGTTTGTTTTTTGTCTGTGCAGCACAGTAATCACCTGTGTTTCAGTGTCTCTGTAAGGTGAAAGCCTCATTTTAGCAATTTACTTAGTTGATGTGCTCCCCTAGGTTGATAAAATTCAAACCCCACCTTTTTAAAGTATATTTTTTTATGAAACCATAAAAAGAAGAAACATTAGTGGGTGCTCTCAGGTAAACTCCAGGTAAACACGAGGTGCTCTTGAAGTTGAATATTAACTGTTCAAAATATATTTTTTTTTATCTGACTAGTGATATCCATCCATCCACTATCTGTAACCTCTAATCAAATTCAGAGTCATAAGCAAGTAAGATTTAAGAAAAAAAGAACTTAAAGTCTGGGTTTCAACAGAAGGTCCACGAACTCCAGAGGGTCCTCAGAGTTACTTAAAATGATTTAATTCAAATAAAATTTTAAGAAATTATATAATTAAAATATGTCTGAAAATGCACATTAATATGAATCCAACATTCAGATTCAGATTCAGAATACTTTATTAGTCCCAGAAGGGCAATTCATTTTTACAGTCATATCAGGAAAGATAAATCAACCTATTCATTAAAAAATAATACTAATAATTTACAGTACTCAACGTTAATGCAAGTAGTAGACTAACTGTTACAAGGGGTGGGGGGGAAATCAATACAGCCTAGTATAGCAATATTTTTGTGTGGCAAAATCGTATTGATGCACAGACGCCAAGTATTGACTTTTTTATTATATAAATTATTAATATTACATATACAAAGGTAACTTTTAGTAGCCCTCTAGAATAATAAAATCAATTGCTTTTCAGTCCACTAGATACATTTAGCTGCTACAAGAAGCGCTGAAGTGAGATGAACAGACTGAAAACTTTATCTTATTTGATAAAACAGATGTTGACAAAGTTTCCTTTTAAAACATAATTTACAGATGTAAAAGGGTAATAAATCGCAATACATGTTATCACAATATGTTATCGCAATAGGCCGTGTATCATAACATGTTTAAAATCACAATAATATTGTTTTGTGACTTAAGTATCGTGATAATGTTGAATCGTGGGGCCTCTGGTGATTCCCTCTCCTGTTACCTAAGAATGCTTGTGCAATCATGTGAGCTAGCCATAGACTCTAAAAATAATAGATGCAGCTACCGTGATTGTCCTGTCCTCTTCATACGTCTTGCATAAATTCACAGGCAGATAAACTCCATCCCCAATTATCACGCAGACAGTGATGTATCAAGTTGACTGTCTTTAATGAGGTAACTGGCAGTAGGGTAAAACTGACAAAGAAAAGGCATACAATTAACAAAGTGTCCAAATTCCTACTACAATATATGTAAGAGAAGCATTAAGTACCTTAACCTAAAAAAAATACAGTGCATTAAACAATACAACTAATTTCCAATTATACCATAAGTTGACAACTGGAAGCATAATGTTGCTAGATACAATATATCTTATGCACATTTCCTTACTGAGAGCTAGTCAGAACATGTGGCTGCAATGAATACACTATCAACATTTTTATCTTTATATAAACCTTACAAACATCTCAAATCTATAAAAATATACAAATAAATGATAAACCCAAGGTTTATTTTTACATACCAACGATGCTTTCAAACGCCCGAACACCAGAATGATGTCCGATAAAAAAGGGCATGAGCTCTCCCCTGGCTCTGACATGGAGAACTGATCAGTCGCCTACTGATGATGTCATCAGCCAGAGACACACACTATGTGATTTAAATGACTGCTATAAAAATCCACCAGCAGGGGGTGCTAAGTGACAACTAAACATACTGACTAATAAAATAACCCTGGTAAGGCAGAACAGTGATGCCACCCATTGGTTTGTGGACTCCTGCTTTGAAACCTTGATTTTGGCATTTTTGCTGTCGCCATCTTGATTTTTGGAGCCAGAAGTGATCATATGGATCAGAGGCTGGAACTGTGGAGGAGTGAGGGGTGGGTCTGAGTGCAGTGACGCCACACAGACAGCGTCACTCAAGCGTACCTACCCTAGATTATGCATAACTTTGTAAATGGGTGGCAGCACTTATCCATAATGGTGGGCTGAAGTAGTTGGCAAAAATGTACATTCTTTCAAAACGTATTGGCCAGTTAGCTGCACTATTATTCCAAGTACACAGACACTCTTGTGCGCCACAATGGATCGCTTAGTACATTTTCGAGCAAGAGACTTTGACATACCATCTACCTAAGAAACCACATAGACATGCTATAACTGCTGCTGACTTAAGGTGCTCACAGACTCAGGTGTACTATAAGTGGAGCGGACTCTGCGAGGAATGTCCGCAGTCATTCGGGCTTTCATAGTTGAGCGCACTTCCGCGTTGTAGTTTCCTGTAAAATTGTGAAAAATCCCCGCGATGTGAAAAATATTTGACAAGCAGTCACTGGTGTGCGGAGCGGAGTCCGCGTGGACGTAAAATCTGAGCTTTGAGCGCACAGGGCTTGTGGACGTCTGCTTTTAGTCTGGGCGGACCTCCGCGGAGTCCGCTCCGCGTACGTTCCACCTGAGTATGTTTGGGCCTTAACGCACATAGACATGCTATAACTGCACACAAGCCCGAAAATGTTCAAAAATTATCTCAAGTGCAACTTGAATTTCATACGGTATATGTAGCAGGGGGTCTCTGCTCCATATCTCTTGAAGTAAGGGGTTCTTGGCCAGAAAAACTTGGAAGACCCTTGATTTTAAGTTTTATCAAATGTCTTTAAGGTTCTCGTCTTTGTTTGACATGTTTTCACATGAATCTGAACATTGTTGTAATCATCTTGCAATCATCTTACTGGAACTGTCATATTTACTGTCTACTTGTAAATGGTAACATTTAGACCTGTTATCACATCACTTTAGGAAATCTGTAAAGTGTATTTTTGCAACCTGACATTTCGTAGTCTGCTGCTACTAAGAGTTAATTTACAGCTAAAGTCTGATGGTCATAAAATAAAAAATGTAGGTTCGATTGCCACAAAATCTGTTTTTGCATTGGTTGAAAATTTTATACACACTCGTCAATGCTAGATGCCTCTGAGTACATATATATTATATTCTAATATATTATTTGACATTTCACGAAAAAGAGATGTGATTGGTTTAAATTAGTGTTGCACGGTATACTGGTACCAACGGTAGACCGCGGTACTAAAACACCACGGTACATATGACACCATAATGTTGGAGTATCGTAGTACCATGGTCCCTCATGGTACCACTACTGTGGGATAAGTTCAAAGTCCAATCGCAAGAGGGTGAGTGTCCATGCGCCAACCAATAACGGCACGCGCTGGCCACCTGGCACTCAATATGCTGCTGCAGTGGTTTGTTTTCCAGTGACATTTCAGGTATTAGCTGAGCTATTGAGTATCTTTAAGCAGTGAAAGTTATTATTTATTTCTTTTTACTTGTAGGCTAGATTTGTTTATATATCAGGGTTCAACGCTAAGGTTTTTTTTCCACTTGCCTGGTCGGGCAAGTTGGTCAGAGATCTACTTGCCCAAAGTCAGTTTTTACTTGCCCTGTAAAAACTGTTTAATTTAAGTGGCTATCAATTAACAAAGACTGCAGTTATTTTTATGTTATGTAATCTTTATTCACACTGTATTTATTAATTAAAACAACATATGTCATGTATTGTAGCTTAATTCCTACACAAAAATGACAGTGTCAGGGCTTAAAGTGAAAAATTTGTCAGTCGTTCTCTGTCTATAATTTTGCGCCCTACTTGAGCCATGCCCACCTCTATTTATTTTTCACCCCTCTCTCCAGTTCTGCTGTATTAACACCAGGTTTAATATATTTTGCTTCCATCTCTCTGCCCTGCTCTACTCTACTTCAACGCTACTTAGCTCTCTCCCTACTCTACCAGTAGACTACCACATCCACCTGTTGCACAAAACGCACACAGCAGTGTTTCCCCTAGGATGGAGTTGTAGCAGCGGAGCTGAAGCACACACATGAAAAATAATTTTCACATGCGTGAAACTTTTTTGTATGCTTGCAAAGCACAGCCTGCTGGGAGGTTTCTATGTATCTACTGGCACCAGAAGGGCTCTTTAGGACTAAGTACATACAGTACATGTGTGCACAGTAATGAGCAGGTGAAATGTCTGTCTAGCTTACATATGAGGTGTCTCAAGATTTAGGAACATACAATTTTATTGAATATAATAAAGTAAAAAGTCACATGACATGCTGCTGTTTTGTGCTGTGACCTATTTAAGTGTTGGAAGTTGTTATTTACGTGACAACGCCTGAACGCAACACAAGCTCAGCACGAGTGCCATGCTACGCTGCTGTGCGAGCAGCTGTTTGTCTGTGCGTAACAGCAGTCTGTTGGTTATTTACACAGTGTCCATAACAATAACTTTGTCAGCTGACAAACTGCACCGGGCCCGGGGTCAGGTTTGGTCAGGAAAACGCGGCCCGAGCCGCTCTAGCGTGATCACCTGTGTGTGTGGTGGAACTCCGCCGTGCGCGATACAGAGAGCAGAGGAGAACTGTTAACGCGTGAACATGTAGAGACAGAAATGACACAATGATGTAACACCATAAATAGTATATTGTTCTGTTATTATATGAAGCGTCCGTCGCGCAAAATAATATCAATGGGGGCAGTGGGCAGGACATTGTTACACAGCTGTGCCTGTGACTTCAGGCAGAGAGACCGCTGCATCAGAGCCGAAGGAGCACGTTTTAAAATACGTTTATTTTATCAATTAGCTGCTGTAAAAATAGACTAAAAATAATTTCGTGCGAGCAAAAGAAATAATTCAAGAGCACACTGTGCGAGTACAGATTTCAACCAGCAGCAGAAACGAAAGGTGAATCCTGCCAGTTGTGGGTTGAACGGGGGTCACAGACAGGAATACGGCAGAGCACTATGGCCACCGCAAGATAGTGCTTTACCGGTGACCGAGAAGCCCGGCTCCAGGTCCAATAATTTCCTCTTCGTTGGTGTCATGACTGCTCAGAAGTACCTGAACAGCTGAGCCGTGGCGGCACATAGGTATGTGACGTGTCAGAGGAGAAACGAGCCGTTCACATTTCTTTTTGTGGCAGGTAACGGTCCACAAACCTCACCGCACTGAAGGGACTATTCTTTACTTGTCAGGGGAGGAGGGTGGCTAGTTGATTTATATTTTATTTATTTATTTTATTTTTATCCCACCTATGTTAATCACTTATTGATGCTGCTTTTGAAGTATGAATAAGTCACTAAGTTATTTATTCCATTGAAATATCATTGATGTATTATAGAAAAGTGATTTATCTTTTTCTAAATGACAAAAGGCATGTCTGCCTAATTCTTGCTGTGGTATCATGATACTACTCAGAACTGTGATACTTTCACTGGTATCGTACTGTGGGTCCCAATTTTGGTACCGTGACAACACTAGTTTAAATATTTAAATACATATCTGGCATAAATATAGCAGGTCACTACAACGGTCACTACAACACCTCACAACAACTTCTGTCATAAACAACCTAATGTGTACTCAACAAAATGGTGCACTGCTGTCATGTTTTCAGGTGAGGCGGTATGCTGAGTTCATGGACCTCAAAAGGCAGATCACCTTGCACATGGAGGAGCTGGACTACATCCCAGAGACCAGCTTTGAGAATGACGTCATCTGTGAGGATGAGGACTCTTTTTGCCTTTCCAGAGACAATATTGCGGCACTCAAACTGCTGGTTTGTCAGGTAAGATGCTGTTTATAATACTGCATTTAGTGAAGCTTTAAACCAGTTGGGCAGGGCTGTTCACAATGGACATCAGACCAACCCATAATTGATGCATAGCAGCCGAGTTTGTAACTGATACTCCTTTGTTTTTGTTGATGTTGCAGCTTGAGGAACGTAAGGCAGAGAATGAAGCGATGTGTGAGGCTCACAGAGAGAAGATCCAGCGGTTGTGGGACAGACTGCAGGTGCCCCAGGAGGAGAGGGACGCCTTCAACGAACACATGGTCATGTCCAAAAAGAGGAACCTGGAGGCGGTGAGAAGATTTGAGTGTAACTTCCTAGTACATCTAATATTAGTTTTCTTTTTTCCTGTTATTCATGGTCTGACTGTCAGTACTGTGACTGTTTTTTTTGCCCTGCTCACTTTGTTTCTCTTCTTCAGTTGCAAGCAGAAATTCAACGTCTGGAGGAGCTCAAACTACTAAACGTCCGCAATGTCACAGATGCCCTCCGCTCCGAGATTGCTGTGTTTTGGGAAAAGTGCTTCTTCAGCACTGACCAGCGGCAGGCATTTTCTCCGTATTTCAGTGGTAGGTTCGCTTGTGTAACATCTCAGTTGTCTTAATCAGAACAGTACTGGGGCTGTATTCACAAAGCTTCTGAGAATACTCTCAGAGAGCTGCTAACGTAGCCTAAATTTTTTTAGTAAGGAGTCTTAGCCTAGGAGTGATTTAGGAAAGTTTTCAGAGCATCTCTGAGCGAGGAAGGGACAGAAACGTTTATCTTAGTGAGGAGGTATGTTTGACCCCTTTTGTTAGGTATGACACTCTTTTAACAGATGTG
This sequence comes from Epinephelus lanceolatus, assembly GCF_041903045.1. Classification (NCBI taxonomy): domain Eukaryota; kingdom Metazoa; phylum Chordata; class Actinopteri; order Perciformes; family Serranidae; genus Epinephelus; species Epinephelus lanceolatus. Next base: position 50,334,084 of record NC_135735.1, on the reverse strand, counting down.
ATTGGTTGTCACAGACACGCCCTGTTGTGAGCCTGCAAGGTGTGGACACCCAGTGGAAATGAAATGAACTGCTGACTGTGAAAATGTTATTATTAGTGTGATCTCTGCCCCAGGTCATCACTGCTGCACTGTCGCATTTTCTAGTTTTTCAGATATCTTAGTAGTGATAATTTTATTTCTGGTGTTATGGCGTTAGGTGTGAAATGTATATGTACTCCTAATGAGATCAACCACACATATTATCCATGCACGATCTAATCTGTGGCATTTCATTTACTCACTGCCATGCATTGTTTGGAGAATATTTCTTGTACTCCTTTGTGTCTCTGCCATTTTCTCCTCTGCTTAAGAAACTCTTAAACATCTTTAAAGTCCTCCCTGCTGCACTTAACAGTTTTCACCTTAGGAGCTCTTTTAAGGACTAAGATTCTCTGTGAATAATTTATCTTTACAAGGACCTAGTCTTAACTTTGAGGGGAAATTCTAACAAAACGTCACAATTCTAAGAATTTTCTTAGAATTTCGTCACTGGGAGCAATCTTAGCACCAGGAAGCTTTGTGAATAAGGCCCCTGGGCCCGTATTCACAAAGATTCTCAGAGTCCTCTCAGAGAGCTCCTAACTTAGCCTAAAAATTCCTAGCAAGGAATCTTAGCTCAAGGGTGATTCAGGAAGTTTCTAAAAGCAACTCTGAGCAAGGAGGGGACAGAAACGTTTATCTTAGTGAGGAGGTGTGGTTGACCCCGTTGCTAGGTATGACGCAGTCTTCTAAAAGCTGTGACTGGTTGCTACAAAAAGAAAAGAAAAAAATGCGCTCCTAGTAATGAATGGACAGTGAAATCAACCGATCATACTGTAGAACTTAGACTGTAGGCTATTAAGAAATGTGTAATCGTGAAAATAATTTTGTCATGATGATGAAACTCAGCAAAATTAAATTAATTGTTACACAGCTTCAAAATGTTAGAACGTACCTCATTCACATGCCGATTATTATATTGATTTGCTTATTGTTATGTTTACTCGCCATGCTGGTAATTTTACTACTTAAAGGAGCTATATGTAAGAAATCTAAAGCAAATAGTTGTAAAATCATCCTAATATGTCACAGAGACTAAGGAATAATGTTCATATAACATACTGATCTCACCGACAACAATAGCACAGCCAGAATATTCGCGTTTAAAAAACATTTTTACAGTCCGCAAATCATGTTTATGTTTTGAATTTGTGTTTTGCGCCACCCACCGCTGTCTACCAGTCACACAGTCAGTAGAGTCTCAGCATCAGTTATAGTTACGACTGAGCTACAGCAGCATGGCAAGCAGCATTAGCAGTGTCCCGGTACATAGCATTAGCAGCCGGCTCCTCCACCGCTGTATCCTGGCAGCAGCGTTAGCAGTGTCCTGGTACATAGCATTAGCAGCCGACTCCTCCTCAGCTGTATCCTGGCAGCAGCGTTAGCAGTGTCCCAGTACATAGTATTAGCAGCCGGCTCCTCCTCAGCTGTATCCTGGCAACAGCGTTAGCAGTGCCCCGGTACATAGCATTAGCAGCCAGCTCCTCCACCGTTGTATCCTGGCAGCAGCATTAGCAGCAGAGAAGCCGGACTTGCTCGAACGGTCCGCTGGAAAACTGAAGATCAAGGACGCGGCAACGCGGTGCCCGTGGGCAAACAAATCAGTCTCCAGTGTGCCGCCGTCCAGCAACCTCGAAACTGTAGGGGAGGGGGGGTGGACACGACTTGCAGCAGTATTTTGAATTTGAGTGCAGTGCAGTAACAGTTTTGGCCACATTCTTACATACAGCGCCTTTAATCTATTTGATATTAATGGTGGACGCAGACTCACCTGTCAGCAATTACTGTGATTGCTGGCCTCCTTGTAAAAAGCGGTTTGATTTGGCAGAATGGCCAAAACAACGAACGAAATGGAGAAAAAAAAAAGAACGAGAAAGCCAAACTGGACAGAAGAGCAGTGCCTGCTGTTGGCCCAGCTCATGGAAGAGAACAAATGAGTTTTGAGAGGGAAATTCGGTCCCAGGATCACGGCACAAGGGAAGAGGTAGACTTGGGAGCACATTGCCCAACAAATGAATGCGTCGTTCCTTCTCCTTTTACGCACAAGTGATGAGTGTGAGAAGTGCTGCTACGTGCTGCAATCCAAAGCGAGCATTATTGCATTACTACGCTGGGTGGCAAAAGAAAGCTCAACCCTGATGAGGTTAACCACAAACATTCTCCCTGCACGATCAAGCCGGTAGCGTCTTATTAAATCACTGTCGTTCAATATACGGAGAATATCTCTCCTTCCTCTCTGTCCTTCTGCCATCTTCTCTGTTTAAGACAATCTTAGGCTTCTTAAAAGTCCTCCTCCCTCCTCTTAACAATTTTTCACCTTAGGAGCTTTCTTAAGGCCTAAGATGCTTTGTGAATAACTTTTATCTTGCCAAGGGAAAATTCTAAGAAAAATCTTAGATTTTTCTTAGAATGACGTCATAAGAGCTACTTTTAGTCTTAGGATTCTTTGTGAATACAGGCCCTGGAGTTTTAAAAGTGCTAAGACTTTAAGTGATTATTTTAGAGGCTTTTACCGAAGAGCTGCTGAGTCTGCATGATGCTGAGATCCAGAGGCTGAAGCAGCATTATGAGGATCACAAAGAGCTTTTTGATGGAGTTCACCAGTGGGAAGAAAGCTGGAGACTCTTCCTCGAGCTGGAGGTGAGTACACTCTTATGATATCATATGGTCCTTTCCTTGTTAAGGCCTAGTAGGGATGTCAGAAGAGGGGGGGGGGGGGGGGGGGGGGCCTGCAGGCCAAGGACCGATTTTAAGGGGTGGGGGAAAAATAGATTCTTAGATCTTAGATGCATTGCTATGCGGACGTGATTCGGCATTGATTGGCAAATGTTAATAATCGATTATGTTAATATACTTCATGTTTGCAAGGCACTTATGCCATCACACAGAGACTAACATTAACAAGAGGAGCAGCGATTGGCATGTAATCCGGCTGAATCACACACACTGCAGCATTAACCAAATTTAAAGACCTCTGTGGTGAAGACAGTAGCCATGTCAGCCTGTTTAGATGTGCATCTAGAAGTACCGCATTGGAAAATTATGATGGAAACGCCAAAATTCGAATTAAAATCCCCTGATTCACACAAACTAAAATACGCTCGCTTTAGCCGGGGTTGGTTGATTTGAAAAAATGTTGATTCGCAAAACGGGGGATGGAAACAGTTATGTTCGAATTAAGTCTGATATAACGCACCTCTCTTCATGGTGATATCCACACTCCGGGTCGGGAAGGCGGTAATGCATTTACAAGCTGGTTGCCAACCGCCAGAAAACGTAGAAGAAGAAGAATGCAAGACTTGTTTTGTTTCCGGTTCTGCGGAAAATTCGCGCGAGTTCATAGTTTTCACCAAAGTCCGTACATTTAATGGAAACACACAGGATTCGTATCTTTTAATGCGCATTTCCCAATGATTCGAATCACTTTTGGATGGAAACATAGCTAATAAGGACACATTTACACTGACACTATTTGGTCCGCTTCCACAGAAAGTTCGGTTCGTTTGGAGTGGTGTGAACGCTCATTCAAACTCTGGTGCAGACCAAACGATCAAACCATGGTCTGCTTGAAACCTGGGGGTCTCAATTCACTCACAAGTGAACCCTGTTGCGGTTTCCTTACAGTGGGAAATGCAAACGGACTATCCAGCTAACCAAAGAGAGGAAGTGACGTAGAGTGCAGTGCATTTTGGGCAGAAAAAAAACAAAGCCAACAGCGCAAACTGGGAAAAGCAGAGGTAAAAAAAGAAAAGGTTGGAAAATGTCTCGTGGGCAGACGTGGAGTAGTGAGGAGGTGCAGGCAGGATTTCCGTTTTCGGTCCTGGCCAATCAATGAGCCAGGTTTTCTTCTTCCTCATGCCTTTTTTACTTGCTGGTCAGTGGTTTTGGGCAATACCGTCTCCAAACGAGCAGCTGTTGTAACTGCGCAACGTTGTTCAGGCGGTTTGGTCCGCTTTAAAAAGTGCAGTGTGAAAGTGAACCGAACCAAATGAAGGTGTGAAATTTTTTGGCATTACCTGCCCAATCGAACAGAGTCCCTCGGACTACAGTAGGATAGTCCACAAAAACAATGGAGCAACACCAATAGTCAGGGCTTGACGCTAACTTTTTTCCCAAGGAGCACATGTGCTCCTAAGTTGAAAAAGTAAGGAGCGCACAAAGAACTTTAGGGGCACAATGTAAATTGATCAAATAATGTGTTTTCCGTAATAAACGTGATGCAAATAGACATTTACAATGTGAGAGACATCCCTCAGTTGGGACCCATGGTACAATACCAGTGAAAGTATCATGGTTCTGAGGCAGATGTGCCTTTGTCATTTATAAAAAAAAATAAATCACTTTTCTATAATACATCAATGATATATTTCAATGGAATAAATTACTTATTGACTTATTCATACTTCAAAAACAGCATCAATAAGTGATTAACATGGGGGGGATCAAAATAAAATAAATGAAATAAAAATCAACCAGCCACCCTCCTCCCCTGACAAGTTCCTTCATAAGTAACGAACAGTCCCTAAAGTTTCTCCTCTGATACGACACATACTGTGTGCCGCCATGGCTCAGCTGTTCAGGTACTTTTGGGCAGTCCTGACAACAAGTTATTCACCTGGAGCTGGAATTCTTTGCCTGTAAGCCGTTATAATGTGCTGCCGTATTTGACAGGAATACGTATTCCTGTCCGTGTCTGTGACCCCGTTCAACCCACAACCGGCGGGATTCGCCGTTATTGTTTATCGCCACACTGCCGACATTTTACTCTGTCCATCACCGCACGCTGTTTGATTGCGTTATCAAAACACGTCACTATTATTCGGCCTTGCTTTTCACTTATTCCACCGAATACCGAATGTGTGTTTTTTTTTTTTTTTTTACAATACGCGGCCGAATATATTCGGTGCATCCCTAAATAGGAGCCTTCCCCCACTCCCCACTCCCCTCACCGCTGCTCTCCTCACTATACTGGCTGCTGCGCTGTGCAAGTGCACAGATGTCTCAGAGGGGTGGTGCATTTGCAAAAATGTTTTGAAGGAGCAGCAGCGGCGGTCCCTGACTGCAGGGAGAACGGAGCAGGCCTCCCCGGAGGTCCGCCGCTTTTCCCGGTCCATCTCCTCCACACTTTTACTTATTTCCACCCTGCCGACAGTGGGACTTATATTCACTGTGCCGACAGTGGCTTGGAAAACCGCCCATAACACCAGGGCCTGCCCTGCCTGCGAAGCGCAGCGCACCGAAATTCTCCCGCGAGCCAGAGCACTTCCGTTCACATCAGACGCGCCTTTCTCCACACTGGTCGACAAGCGGTTCTGCTCCCAGCTGTTGTCTCCGTCACATTTGGGGCTGTTTTTCCATCATGGGTAACTACCCAGCTTGACACATTAGCTCGCAGCTCGCGCAGAAAATAGACCAGACGCCGAAATGATCACTACAGGGCCGGCGGCGGAGCTGCGCGGTGCGGCCGGTGTGGATTACACAATCGGTTAACATGGGCGCCGAAAGGAAACTGGCTTCACTTCTCGGCGCTTTGAGGCTATTCGCGGCTCTTCCGCGGGCGGTGTGGTTCTTAACCGTGTCACATGGGGAAGAGGGAAGAGGGAAGGTAGCTGGAGTTCCTCCAACATTTGCGGTTAGATTATCATATTTTTTTATTGACAAAAATATAGGCTGCTTCGGCTGATTTTTTATGCGCACATGTGCCCCTAAATATTTTTTACAGTTCGCACACACCTATTTTTAGTCGCAAATGCGAGTGAAACGCTTGCACTGCCGAGCCCTGCTTGTTATTGAAATAGTAATCTTTGTTCAATCATTGTGTTTATAGACTTTACAAACATCAGATTGGTCTAAATGGTGATATAGTGACGTGAAAAATGTGTCATATATATATATATATATATATATATATATATATATATAGATATATATATAGATGGACTAAGAGTCTCATCCTACTCTCTAATGTGCTATGTGTGAGCTCAGTCCTGCGTGTTCTTTAATGAAGCAATAGGAGAAGATATTCGGTCTCAGTTAATGTAGTTTATTAAGCAGTAAAGGAATAAAATTACAGAGCTCTGGGTCTCAACTTCACGTCCCTGACGAACAACAAAGGTGTGTCAGTTCACGAAGTCTGACCTCCTGTCCTTTCCCTGACCCAGTATATTTGAGCGTAACAGAGTGTCATTGTGCACGCAAGGCGTTGTCCTCCTCTCATTGGCAGTTCCACTTCCTCCTTCACCACACCACGCCCCTGCCTCGTGTTAATCTGACTCCTTCCCGCTGGCGGTGGGGGCGTGGTTCCTGTTTTGAAAGACAAGAGACAACACAACTCCCTACACGTGCTGTACCTTACTATCTGTATAATCACTTTCTATTCTTTTTACCATATATGAAACTAATTATCTAAGCATTGCGGTATGTGCTCCTCAGACTTCATGTCTCTTCCTCTCCTGTACTTCTCCACTTCTGCAAAGCAAACACATTCAGATCAGCTGAAATCATCTCAGTATTCTCATTGTTCACACATCTAAAACTTATATAGTGAAACACAACTTATAGTAAAACACATAACATCATTCTATTCCCAACAATATATATATATATATATATATATGATAGATAGATAGATAGATAGATAGATAGATAGATATAGCTAAACTCTGCTGGTTTTCTACCCGGAAGTATTTGTTAACAACAAGACAATTCCCTATATAGTCTGGCCGGACAGATGAGTCATGGCCTTGTAAAAGATTATGTTTGTTTCTTTTAGTTGGCGAGAGTCGCCGCAAACGCGACAAACATCCACTAACTTTGATTTTGTGCTGCTACACGTGTTTGTAGTTGGACTATGTTTACGAGCACAAGAGTTCAGCAAGCCACCGAAGGACCGCCCTGCGGATTTACTATTGGTTCTGCAAAGTAGGGAGTTTTTTTAAACTCTGAAATTGTATCCACCCATCTAAACACAAAATCAGGGAGAAAGTCATCAGTCTTTAGTTAAGCAAAGCGTCTAAAGACTGACTTGTGAGTCTAAGGTCCCCCCAAAAAAACGGGAGAAAAAAAGGCCGAATATTCGGGAAAAAAAATTCACAATCGAATCCCGTGCCATCGAACGAAGCTTCGAAGCTTCGAATTTTTTGGGTCAGCCCTAAATCCCACATGCAAGGGGCTAGCCATAAGGTTGTTGTTTTCAGCAAGTTGGCCTTGAATAGCTGATGTTGAGCTGTAGAGCTGTGTTACTTGTTATGACCTAAGGTGTATTTTAATAAACCTGCCTTTGGTTTAATTTATTCTTTCAAGCTTTATTCCTTGAAAGATGCGTTGCTGCTAACAACAGCTTGAAGTGGTGATGAGGTCTTAAAGTTTTTTTTGGAAGGTCTTAAAAAAGTCTTAAAAAGGTATTGAAATTAACCTCAGGATTCCTGCATATACCCTGGTACTGGCTTGAGAGAGAAACGGTCGACATCTGGCAGTATTTTTTAAATGAGAAAATGCAGTCTTGATGACATTTCTAAGGTAGAGTTCAAAACTTAGATTTGAATCAAAGATGACTCCCACAGGGTTCCTATGCAAGTATGGAAAGTATGGAAATAAATTTGATCAATTTCCAGGTATTAAAAAGTATGGAAAATGAACAATAAAGTATGGAAAAATATTTATGTTTCCAGACTATTACCACTGTTCTAAAGTACTTTCATTCATTCATCTACTAACCGCTTCATCCTCTTGAGGGTCGCGGGGGGGCTGGAGCCTATCCCAGCTGACATCGGGCGAGAGGCAGGGTACACCCTGGACAGGTTGCCAGACTTTCGCAGGGCTGACACATAGAGACAAACAACCATTCATGCTCACATTCACACCTACGGACAATTTAGAGTTATCAATTAACCTTGTCCCCAATCTGCATGTCTTTGGACTGTGGGAGAAAGCTGGAGTGCCCGGAGAGAACCCACGCTGACACGGGGAGAACATGCAAACTCCGCACAGAAGGGCTCCCACGCCCGGGATCGAACTGGCAACCCTCTTGCTGTGAGGCGAGAGTGCTAACCACCACACCATCGTGCCGCCCTTGTTCTAAAATACTGTTTTCTAAAATAGAAAATTAGGTATTTCCAAAAATAATTTAATCAATCTGGATCGTGTTTTATGCCGGGCCAAGCACAGTCTGTGTGAGCGCAAACATCTCAGACCGCCCCTTTTACCTGATTGACAAGTGGTATGTCCAGTCCGCTGCCCCATGACCCTCCTCCAACCCTCCAGGTATCAAGTTTCATTCCAACACTGCACCTTCGACAAGAAGACGAGTTTCACGTGGTTCACAATGGGTAGATGCAAGTTTTTGGATGGATGGCTTGACAATACCGTATATAAATACTGGTTGGCCAAGGATTCCCAATTCACACGCAGTGCTAGATGCAAGCTTTGTGTGAAATCGTTTGACATCACCAACATGGGGTAGAAGGCGATTCTGAGTCACATGAAAGGAAAAAACACTCGTTACTGCATCGCTTGCACCCAACCTTTTTGCCTCAGCCCAGACATTGAACTTACCTGAGTTTTTATTTGCATGCCGTTATGGTACTTGGCTACAATCGCCTATTAAGAATAATTAAATATGATGTGAAATATGATACACTGATATATTTACTCAGATGTCGCATATTCTCTGGGAAAAAAAAAAAGAAAAAAAAGAATGCCGAGTCTGGAAATTAGGGTCTGGAAAAGTATGGAATTTTGAAATTCTAAATGTGTAGGAACCCTGCTCCCAGGTTTTTCACCTGTTGACAAGGGTTCAGTGCCAGTGCATGCCATCTCTCATTGAGATTCTCTCTCTGGGCTTCAGTACTAAATGACCAAAATTTCAGATTTGTCCTGGTTGAGCTGTAGAAAATTCTTAGCCATCCATAATTTAATATCTAAGATACAGTTAAAAAGGACATCTATTGGCCCTGGGACATCAGGAGACACAGCAATGTAAAGCTGTGTGTTTTGTAGCTTTTTGATGAACATTCATCAATATTTACAAAAAATACTAGTACAAGAGATGCCAATCACACTCCGGAGTCTGTCTAGAAGGACTGAGTGGTCTACTGTATCGAATGCTTTTAACCAGTGCTGTGATTAGTCCGAAAACCGGATTGATATTTTTCATAAATATTGTGAGAGCTCATAAAATCATTTAACTGGTTAAAAACGAGTTTCTCTAAAATTTTGCTTAAAAATGGTAAATTGGATATTGGTCTGTAGTTATTAAGTATAGAAGCATCCAGATTGTTTCGTGACATGGTTTAACCATAGCAGTCTTACTGACTCACCCATATGCCGAGGGAGGCTCAGGTGAAGCTTTAGAGTCCTCACATCCCTTGCGGAGATCCCAGGGGAGAGTGGGTAGCAGCACAACTCCACCTAATGCAGGCTGACGGCGCCCCAGATTAAAACGTCCAAAAAACACATAATTGAAACCACAAAATATCTCCATACTGCTCCTTCGTAGTGATCTAAGTGTCCTGAAGCCCCGACATAAAAAGTTGTTTGGAAAAACATAATTTAAACTCCGTTTTTAGCCTCATTGTAGCCTGTGGCTCTAACTGCCTCTCTGTACACTGCGCTCACGTGTGTGACACCAGCGAAAGCACGTGAACACACATGAAGGCGGTGCAGAGAGAGAGGCAGTTAGAGTCTTCTTTTAAAAAGCTATAAAATGATTTAAAAAAGGATGTGGGGATTGGATCTAAAATAAAGGTTGTTGGTTTTAATTGAGAAACAACCTTTGCAATCATCTCAGCACCAACCAGGACAAATTTCTTTCATGTTTCCTCGTGCACAAACAAAGGTTCTTGGATATTAAAACTCACAGAATGCGACTGAGGTAGATTTGATCTGATAGAGTCTATTTTACTTCTGAAGTGGACTGCAAATTCTTCACACATTGAGTTTGTAGACATACTGCCAGGCTTTGTAAAAACAGGGTTAATTAGATGGCCAGTGGTTGAGAAGAGGATCTTGTGGTTGGTTATTAATTCTGAAAAGTGAGCTTGTCTTGCCTGTTTGATTGCTTTATTGTACATAGTTAGGTGCTCACAGAAAATGTGATAATTGACAGTTAATTTATTATTTCTCCATCTTCTTTCTGCTGTACAACATTTTCTTTTTAATTCCTTGATGTTTTGGTTTCTCCAGGGAGGATGTTGGATTAGTGGAAATCTTTTTCAGTTTTAGTGGTGCTATTGTATCAAGGATTAGGACAAGGAAATTGTCTACAATAAAATCACAAGATGAGGGTAAAATGTCTGCAGGAGTATCACATAAAATTTGCAGCCACTTCAGCAGTGGTAGGAGCCACAGGCAGAGGTCACAAGCACTAACAATGAGTCCAAAGGGTTGTCAGCAAAGTGCCAATAGCCAGGGAAATTCACACAAGACACAAAGTATTAAAACTTACTGACATGGGTCCAACTAGTGGACCTGCTGCGGTGATAAGGCTTCAGTGTGCCGTCTGTAGGTCATCTCAATACCCGGCAGGTCCACTGCTGCTAGGTTAGCACTCGGTGTTAGTAATGCTGAAAACAAACCGGCGTCGGCAGTCAGGACGTGTAGTTAAAAAACCAAGCATCTAATGACTAAAAACCTTACACCGGATAAAAAAAAAAAACACTAAGGTAAAACGTCACAATTCTGAAAAGTATGTCATAAAATTGTGGCTTAAAACTGAATAAAATGTCACTTTGTGACAGAAACTCTGACAGAAAAATACGCCAGCACGCACGCAAGCAACTTCGGCTTCCGGAATGCATAAGAATGGGACAGTGTGTACCAAATCTTGTTGGTAACACAATATATTACTTAGGTATTGCTAAAACGTATATTACTGTCACCCCAACACTGTTTGTACACACTTTGTTGCTTTTTATTCCATGTTACCTGACTTTCTGGTGTAAATCTGTGACTTTTTTCTCCTAAAAGTTTTATCTCATGATGTTTTGATTTTATTCACATATTTCGACATTTTTCTTGTAGATTTACAACTGTATTTCTTGAAATCTAAGATTTTTTTTACTTTATCATTTACTTTATCCTCCTTTGTACAAATGAGACTATGCATGTACATGTACTAAAAATGTAACAAGAACAGCTTTCAGTTTACTTTGGGTATACGTTGGATAGGTTATAGGTTTACAGGATTCTTAAAACTGTAACTCTATCATTACACCCCCGGATTTATTTATTTTAGCTGGTCACACTGCTGTATGCTAACGAGTTGTTTACCAGGGTCATAATCTGTCTTTTTAATCTTTCTCATTCACAGAATAAAGCCACAGATCCGACAAGATTCACTAACAGAGGAGGGAACCTTCTCAAAGAGCAGAAACAGAGGTCTGAGCTGCAGAAAAGTCTGCCCAAGGTAAGACATGAAGGCTGCCTATTATTTTCTAAACTGAACATCTTGTAACAATTCTTAAGCATTTGACAGTAACTTGACATCATGTGGGGTTTTTTTTAGCTTGAAAAGAAACTAAAAGCCCAGACTGATGCATGGGAAAGTGAACAGAATCAGGAGTTTTTGGTAAATGGTCAGAGGTTTCTACAGTATGTGGAGGAACAGTGGGAGCTGCACCGAACAGAGAAGGAGAAGGAGAAACAAGAGAGGGTAAACAAGCTGCCTTTTTGAATTGTAGGGTTATAGCCCATATGTTTGCTGGGAAATTGGTTGACACTTTTACAAACTCTTAACAGCATCTAAAAAAAAGCAAACAGACCGAGGAGGACATGCTGTATGGGACAACAGTGCGAACCCCCACCAAACGCAGATTCCTTTGCACTACTACCCCAAATAAATCCAGAAAGGTAGCATACCCAGTTAACTTTAATAGTTTTACTATAAATGCTTGCTTTATTACAAATTTGGTGTCTTTAGTCATCTGGCTGTGTCAGCACTGACCCACCCGCTCTACCTCTCTCATCAGCTCAACGTGACTTCTAGCATTTCCAGTGCCACCTCTTACAGCAACAGCCGCTCTGTCTATGGTGGAACTGTGTGTCGCTCACCTGTGTCCCGCCCACCTCTCTCAGCAAACAAGGTTGGTCTCATTTCAAGATGAAGGAAGTAGAAGTTACACACACGTTAAAGCTGAGGAAAAATAATGAGGTGGATGGACAACTGACATCAAAATCACAGGCGGGACAATGAACTAGATTTTTAGAATATTCACTTTTTCTGCTCCTTGATAAAATATGACCTATTTTCAGAGAATAAGGTTGCACCACACTACATTAGACCCAAGCACAAAACGGGTGGGTAGTAACCCCTTAAAAATAATTGAGAGAAGTAAGTAACAGTAAATATATTCTTTAAGGAACAAGTACTTTTCATGTTCCTTTTTTAAACTGTACTACTCTTTACTTGAGTATATTTTTGAGCCAATAATCTACTTTTTACTTCACTACATTTGCTATTTATACCTTCATTACGACGAGTCTGCTCTAAATGCAATATAGTGGGGGGAGAGCACGCAAGGAGCACCTCCCTGCCCAAGTTGACCTCCCGCCTGGACCAAAGCATTGTGGGTTTTTCAAAAATGTACTTCTCAGATTTTTTTAAAACTACAGTAGCCTAGCGGGTCAAGAAAAACACTCTGCTAATATTACAATGAACAGCAATGGAAATACAACTGACTGCACACATACACACAGCACAGACTACCCAGCCTCTGATCTCAATACAGTTGCAGCAAACAGTAAATTCAACCCAAGTCAGTGAAAAAAAGCCTGCTGGTATTAATGTTAACATTACCAGTTAGCCAAGTTAGACTGTTTGATTTTAATGGTACCGTTACAGTTAACGAGTTTGCATTTTCAGTGAGTGAGCTGCCATGACCATATTGTTAGCTGTCAAAACTCCAAAACAAATCATGTTACTAACATTAACCACTTACTTACTTACTGACTGACTCCTCTTCATCCCCTGTGGGACTGAAGGCTGCAGTGAGATCTCTCCATCATATTTTATCCTTGTCAACATGCTGCTCCTCTCCCAATGCTGCATCCTGTCCAGCAGACACACCAGCTAGCAGGGCAATTTCTAGCTCACCAAGTCTGCATCATATTCCATATGCATATGAGACTAAATGCTACGTTCTACACATAAAAAGACACTTGTCTGCCAGGCCCCGTCCAAAGATACTTGCCATCTGGCCCAACAACTTTTCTGGAGGGAAACCCTGTATTGAAATAAGTTGTTGGTGAAAATGAGTTAGCTAGCTAACGTTAGCTATGTTAATTTTTCATGTGTGAAGTTAATCGTAGATGTCATGATAAGGAAGAGATGGGTAGAGAGGAAGAGGTGGAGAGAAAGGGTGGGAGATTGTTCATATCTCAGTTGTATAGACTGTCTTTATTTGTTAGATTAGCCGACCTACTCATCAAAACAAGTACTACTTTTTTTTGTTTTGTTTTGTTCTGCACTAGACCGCACGGAAAGTAACTTTGAGTAATTTATTACTAGGTACTTTTTTACTTTTATTTGAGTGATTTTTTTTTAATGGGAGTAATTGGATTGTTGAGTATAGTTTTTCAGTACTCAGAAGCCCCATTTCCACCAAGAAATATGGTACGGTACGGTATGGTTCAGTTAAGTATTTCTTTTTTTTTTTTTTTTTTTTGGTCTCCACTGCAAAAAGTTGTGGATGGTACCAATGGAACTGCTCCGTACCTTTACCATTTTTGGTACCCCTTCTGTTGGGGTACCTGGCACACAGATCTGTTACTAAAAGGTGGAGTTGTGAACACTGAAGTCCGTTGATTGGTCAATAGAGGATGGTCACTCTGCTCAGGGCTGAGTTGTGGCTGGTCTTGAGGCAGAAGCTACTGTTCATATCGTAGAGAGTTTAATTAATAGACTGTAACTATAAAATATAAGGACGTTTTACTGCCTCTTGCAGCAGCCGGAGTCAGAGAAAAAAATAACTTAATTCAGTGGGCCTACTGCCGGGATTTTTAAGGTGGAACGTTAACTTGTAATGTTACTCAATGCACAAGCTATTACTCAAGTTTTTATATGACATACACTTTTAGTAATGAGTGGATCTTCATGCTTTTATATGTATTATTTTCGGCCAGGTTATGTGAACTGCATATATTCTAATCCTCACTCAGAGAAAAAAAAAGGGTCACATGGCGTCGAGCTACAGCAACATTAAACCCCCAACTAAATGCACAAACCCGCTATTTTTGAATATCCCATGGAGAGAGACTGTTCTATTTTTTTCTGAAAATGTTGGCGTGTAGCCTCGTTCTGTGGACGATAAACGAGGTGCAGACTTTTATCTGTGTCACCGATAATGAGGAAATACAGTGAGTGCTGGACGGAGCAGTGACAATAACCCCGCCCACATTTAAGGGTATGGTTTGTAGTGGAAATGCCAAGGTCTAGGTACCATGTCTGAAGGGTACTTTTGGTTCCAAAGGTATCATACCAAAAGTGTTGTTTAGAAACAGGGTATAAACACCACTGTCAAAAAACACATATAGGTATTCCGAGGTATTCATAACCTCAGTCAAAGTGTTTTCTGTCATTTCCTTCTCATTTGTACAGAAAGTTTACCTAAAATGTCTCCTGAATGTGACATAGCGAATATTTTATTTCCTATGCTGCACTCACTTTGACTAATTAGTTCATTCTGATCATATGGGACATGGAGTGTTGGTTCCTGTCTTCCTCCATTTTAATACTGTAGGCCTACCTGCCATGTCCTGTGCGCAATTTGTGGTTGACACGATTTCTCACTTGGACTGAGTCAAGGGGTCCCTAGACATGAAAAATCACGGAGGTACTTGTCCGCCACAGTGGGCAAATGGCCGCTGTGGCCAAAACAAAAATGGCTGCCATGGTGAATAGGGTAAAAAATTTAACCATCAGATATCACTATGAAATTTACGGAGTTGATTACTCACATTAAGACAAACAAAAAATGTATTGGAAGTTTACAAGGGCAAATGGTGCATAATCTAATTAAGTGTGCGCTAATTAGCATAAATTCCACAGATCTAAACACCGGATAGAGACAGGTGAAAATGTTTTTTCTTGACATATAGAGTCAATACTTTGACTTTGACAGTGCAACAAGCACCCACAGAAGACACCAGAAACCATTCTGAAGGAGCAGGGGATACTTTCATCCAAGGACATGGCCGAGGCACATAGGAACATGGACATTGCTAAGGAGCATGTTATGAACATCAGGCAGATACTTAGTCACAATGTGCTCACAGCGTCTCCCCTGTTTGAAGGTGACCTTCCAGCTCATGTCAACAAGTCTAAACTGGTTAGTGAGATTGTGCCTGGACTTGACCTTACCCAATGGAGTCCAAAGTCTACTCTTACCACTCATGTTGTGGTAGACTTCATGTCGAAGATGCGCCAGATGCCATTGGCACGATTCCCCACTCTAGGTGCTGCCATCAACACCATCATCAGTTCAACATCATCCCTCTGTGAAGAGCCAGAGTTCATCCATATCATACTGGATTCCTACATTGAGATGTCTCTGAAGGAGGGGGAGTGCATGCGGCGTACAGATTCAACAACTGGCATTGACATCATCAGCATGAACAGAGACACACCCATCCCTCAACAACTAGACAAGTTCTGGGCATCTGAGGAGAGCAAGCGAAATCTCCAGCTGTTAGTTCGGGACATGGTGTGCAATCGAACCTGTGGCGATGCTACCATCCTTGTCAGCTCTGTTGTCTCCCATGATGAGGTGCTTCCAGGAAAGGCGGCTGGTGGTGAGTTCCCAGACCTGTTGAACTGGATCGAGGAGGCTGACACCAGGCTGGTGGTGCACGTGGAGTGGGCTGTCTGTGTGAAACAGTGCAAGAGAGTAGTTGTAGTGTCCAATGATACAGACACCTTCGCATTGCTGCTACACTTCACCCCATACTTCCAAGCACTGGGAATGGAGAAAATCTGGCAGCAGTATGGCACTGGTGAGAAACGACGGATGCTTCCGCTGCAACAAGCAGTTTCCAGACTAGGAGTATCACTGGCCAAGACCGTGATCAAGGCACATATACTGACTGGAGATGACTGCATGAGTAAGGTGGGGACCAAACATGCAGCATTGGCCTCTGACCCAGTGCAGTATCAGACCAACTTTGGGGAAGCGGACACCTTGTCAGAGCAGGACACAGAACTAGCCGAGAAGTACTTAGTACAAGTTTGGGCAGGGGCCAGGTCAAGTATGGCTGCTGAGACGTTTGATGATCTCAGGGTAGAGATCTATACTAGTGACACTGCTGGGATTGATGCCCTCCCTCCTACAACTAGTGTTATCAGAGGCCATATCCAACGAGGTGCCTTTCTGGTGCACAGGGCATGCAAATTGCTTACAACAGCCAAAGAACGTGGGGAAAGAGAAGAACCTCTGGAACATGG
Source organism: Epinephelus lanceolatus (assembly GCF_041903045.1). Taxonomy (NCBI): domain Eukaryota; kingdom Metazoa; phylum Chordata; class Actinopteri; order Perciformes; family Serranidae; genus Epinephelus; species Epinephelus lanceolatus. The sequence continues at coordinate 50,317,571 of NC_135735.1, read as the reverse complement.
ATGGGAGGAGAACCTTGGCACACTCCTGCCATCAAAATGTATGAAGCCCTTACCACCGAGTCTACTCACAACATGCAAATGTACAGGCAAGTGTGACACCCGACGCTGTGGCTGCCGTGCTACAGGAGTTTGCTGCACTATATTCTGCCACGGAAAAATAGACAGTCCATCTTGTAAAAATGCATCACACTAACTTGTACACAATTACAATATAGTGCACTTAATTGACACTTTTGTTTGATTTTGTGTCATAATTTAATTTTATATCACATTTTTCTCGAGATGCTCTTTGCAAAGTTTAACAGCTCATTATAATATGACAATAAAAGTAAAAGAGGGGAAGCAAATGTTTATAATTTCTATAATACCTATGCTCATGTCTCTGAGAAATTGTTATGAAAAATGTGAATAAAAGTGAAAGTACAGAACAAAATCTTAATTGATTTATTGACAGATGACATAGGCATGGGCATGTGATGTGGGTATGTTATTTTTGTCTTTTTCAAAAATAGGGCTGCCATCTATGAGGTTAGAGGGAGTTTGGTATAGCAGAGGGAGATTGGTATGGTGTGCAGAGGGAGGTCCACATTGTAAAAGTCTTGACTCTAATATGTCAAGATAGAAAATACTTTTTTTTTTTCTTTAAAGATATGTTTTTGGGCATTTTGGATAGGATAGCCAAGTGTGAAAGGGGGACAGAGAGAGAGGGGATGACACGCAGCAAAGGGCCACAGGCTGGACTTGAACCCGGGCCGCTGTGGCAACAGCCTTGTACATGGGATGCCTGCTCTATCCACTAAGCCACCGACGCCCCAGAAATACATTTTCACCTGTCTCTATCCAGTGTTTAGATCTGTGGAATTTTTGCTAATTAGCACATACTTAATTAGATTATGCACCATTTGCTCTTGTACACAAACAATTTAAAAAAAACTTCCAATACATTTTTTGTTTGTCATAATGTGAGTAATCAACTCTGTAAATTTCACTGTGATATCTGTTGGTTAAATTTTTTACCTCATTCACCATGGCAGCCATTTTTGTTTTGGCCACGGCAGCCATTTGCCCACTGTGGCGGACAAGCACCCCCATGATTTTTCATGTCTAGGGACCCCTTGACTTAGTCCAAGTGAGAAATCGTGTCAACCACAAATTGTGCACAGGACGACATGGCAGGTACAGGACTATTTCATTTATTTTTTAAAATCCATTTAACTCTAAAAACGAATTACTTTATTGTTAAAGATGACCGTTAGTCTCACTTTTCTGTCATTCTCCCCTCCAGGTGCCAGTAGCACTGACGCCAGGTGGCAGTAAATCCCCCCACCCACGACTGCATGGCTGTAACAAGGAGAACAAAGCCCAGCTGAAGGGGAGCCCTCTGAGTGGTGCGTTGCTGACCCCTGCAGGTCCACAGCATAACTTCAGCATAGCCTCTGTTGCCAGCACATATTCAGAGTTTGTGGTAATTTACGCTTTTGTCTCTAATCCACTTTCTCTGTGTCTTTTTTCTCCTTTCTGTGCAGTAACACAGTTATGTGTGTTGTAGAGATTTTACAAATGCTAATGATGCAAATTTATATTTTAGAGGAACTTGGTCAACCCTGAATCTGTTCAAGGTGTGTTTGGAATCCTTAAACCGTGTAAAACTAATCCCTTTCATGTGGTAATTGCATACCTCTAATCAAATAGAAAAATAACCATTAAAGAATAACTTAACATGCTGCTTTAGGGGCGTCGGTGGCTTAGTGGTAGAGCAGGTGCCCCATGTACAAGGCTGTTGCCGCAGCAGCCCGGGTTCGAGTCCAGCCTGTGGCCCTTTGCTGCATGTCATCCCCTCTCTCTCACCCCCTTTCACACTTAACTGTCCTGTCCATTAAAGGCAAAAAATATCTTTAAAAAAAAACCAAAACAAAAACATGCTGCTTTAGCTTTAACATGCATAGTCAACAGGCTTCCAGGCCAAAATTAGACCTGTGAGAAACACACTGGGGGCTGTGTCGGTGGGGATGGGCTTCTTTGGGTACCGCTAAAGTCCACTTTGAGTAACAGATTCATGAATCTGGGGGCCTCTTAGACACCAAAACTCTGAGGCGCTGGAAACTTCTCATGGTGGCAGCTATTTTATTTTTCTTCTTGACAATGCTGATGTAAACAGTAGAAATGTGACATGGGTTACACAGTAATCACCACCTGGCATGTGTGCTTGCACATACTTACTTTATTAGCCAACACACTGCATCACACTGAGTTGCAGCAAAAGTTTAGCCAAGTTTCACTTATTTGCTGGACCCCCCTGCATTAGCCTCGAGAAATGAATGAGAAGGATGCGCGGTTTTTTTTTTTTATTGTTTGTTTGTTTTTCCCACACAGGGCTCAAGTTGGTCTGAATTCAGCCTACCCCCACAACCACTGACACTCCCACCGCCTTCAACGCCCTGACATATCACTGTTCCTACATCTCTGTCTCTGTAACCATAGACTGGATAAATTAGTGGATGTAGCCAACTGGGTCATCAATTAGCTAATTTTGACTGGCCAAAAACAGGCTTAGAACATAAGGTACTTAGCAGAAAAAATGAACAGCCAACTCCTTAGAGTGCTTTTTAGTTGAACCAAATGCTGAACAAGACCAAAATCTTGAAACTAACTTTTACACCCAAAAACAACAAAAATATATATATATATACTGTGCTAGGGATACACATAGTTACTAGGGTTGCCCCCTGAAAGTCCCCTGATTCAAATCATCAGTTGGAGACCCCTTAGTTCACATTACACGATTTTTACCGCGATTTTGACATTGCAGAGGATCTTGAGAGCAACCTTGGATGGGAGTTGAGTTGGAAAATAGTCTGCTACGACGAGTCCTCATGTGTGAACAAGCCTACGAGCAAGTCACCCCTTCTTCTGAGACTGGGACTGGATATCCAGAAAACTGGAGAAGGCTGACAGAACTGACAAAGAGCATCAGCCAATGACAGATGGGATACGTCCCACGCCAGCACGCAGGAGGGCGGAATAAATAGGTTCGTTCGAGATGAGCCAGGCCTGCGCAGATTAGATCACCGGCGATCGGCGCACAATGCGTGCCGGTTAGTTTTGTGTCCGACTTCATCCCGACTTGCTCTGACGTATTACAAAAGTGGACGGCGATAAAACCGCGAGAGCGAGGCAGCCGCAGTTTTTAGAGCCAGGCGCTGCAGTTGCTCTCCACCGACTGCACCGCCTGGCTCTCACCTGATCTAACAGCTAATTGGTTAAGATGTCGACTCAACAATATGACGTTTTAGATAAACTACTCATTATTGTTAAATTTTAGAGATTAAGATTGTATTTGTCTGATCTGGAGGTTTATTCTGTGAACAGAAAACATGTGTGACTGATGATGAAGTTTAGTTGTCAGAGACTGAATACATTAATCATAAACTATACAGAGTCTACTGTACTATATTAATATTGGATGGCTTAATTATTGAAGTATTTAGCAACACAGAGACTTGTGGTCAGTGGGATGTGAGGATTCTTAAAATAACATCTGTACAGATGTGAAGCCCTGACTGTATCTGACTGAGCCTTAATGAAAGCTGTTGTCTTGTATTTTTTTTCCTCTGAAAATATTAACCTTATAGTCAAACACAGTTTATTCAGCCTGTGTAGTTGAGGGGACAGGTGAAACTGATATGATGCTGATTTACAGGAGAATTCATATCAAATGGAGGATAAACCATGAACATAAACTACAGATCACCTGTAAAGCATTTTAATAAATTAATCTATCATAATTAAAACGACTGGAGACTGAAACAAACTGACATATGGGTCTGATCACTTTTTTTAATGAATTGACATCATTCCAGACAGGATGTTAGTGAGTCTGTGAATTCCTGTACGGACTGAAGGCTGCTGGAAACTGTCGGGAAACTGTCCGACTTCACCGCAACTTTTTGTCACTGCCCCCTGCTGCGTCCGCCTGCTCTCGTCTACTTTTCAGGCGAGGCGCAGTTCATCTCGAACGAGCCTATTGTGAGGAGGACAAGCCGGCAAGCAACAACAACAATGGCGGCGTTCACAGGATCACGGGGAGCGCATTGTGTTTGGACCCAGGCCCTGGAGGCAGATCTGATTCAACACTGGGAAGAATATCCATGCCTTTATGATGTGTAGTCTCCAAGTTAAAGAACATAGTTTGGTGACGTCACTGCATTATCTGGGGCTCTGTCGGTGAGGGCTCGGTGGAGAAATCTTCTTCGTAACACAGTTGGCGAGACTCCCGATGACAAAAACACACATCGCAAGGTATGGACACTCAAAAGATTACGATAGTCTCTGCGACGCAAAATCAGGGTTTGCTGCGGAGTGAGCGCTCTTCACGTTCATGCTGCCACCAAGCTGGACAACGGACTGCCAGACGTTGTCCTTTAATTCGTTGTTCATAAAATCATCCCGTCTTTTATCAAAAAGGACGGGGTGCTGTGAAACGAGGTTTATCAACCTTTCTCCCATACTGTCCTGCCTGACTGGATTTTGGACTCTCCCGGGTCTGCGCGACTTCACTGAGATGACCTTTTGTCTTCTGCTTAGATGTGCTGAATTTACAGCTCACAGCAGCTTCAGAGAGTTCAGTCTCTAGCTTTTGATGTCTAGTGTCGGCAAAAAGTGTTATTGTACATTTCTGATCCCTTGTTAGCGCAGTTAGCTTGTTTATTGTATTACCTGAATGTCACTGCAACACTGAACGTCCCCCTGAACCCCATTCAAACTCTCCAACTCTCTATATATGAATTAGACCCCTAAACCCCTTTCTACGCCTGACCTCTCTTAGTTGTCAGCTTCATATATGTCAGTTGGAATAGAGACTCCTAAGTTTTAATGAGTACAGCTTCACTCACACTCTACTGTGACCTGATGCATTGTTTTTTTTTAACATGACATGGAAGACAGTGACTCTACTGCTGCATCCATCCAGACTTAACTGAGACTCTCCTGAGCCTCCAACCTTCACTGTCCAGTTCCAGAGAAGTACTTGTTTAAACAAGCAGCTACAGTAACATTATGCAGCAGAGGCAATGGAGAGTGACGGCACAAGGAATGTGTCGGAAGTGGTCTGCAAAGTACTACTCACCTCTGTCACCTGCTCTTGACCTCTAGATCTCTTTTCACATTACAAGCCCAAACTCTCCAAATTCTGCAACTTAAGATTTTTAAAAATTTATTATTGATTAATCTGACAATGATTTTTGTCGAAGAATGGTTTTGTCAATAAAATGTCAGAAAATAGTGAAACATGCCCTGAGTCTGTGGTGACCTCTTCAAATGGTATGGTCCATCCAACCAACAGTCCAAAAATCTACAGCTTTCCAGTTTATTATCATGTATGACAAAAAAAATCATCAAGTTGTCAAATTTAAGGAAAATAAAACCAGCAAATATTTGGCTTGTTTGCTTAAAGTCCAGGTAAAGCAAAAATAAAATATGTGTGAGTGTGTCATACCACTGAAAAATGTGTTATTAATCACCTAGCCAAATTTGAATGATTAAAAAATTGCAAAGTATATAAAATTAGGTTTCAAAATCATGAAAAAAATTTGCAGCATTCTCTGCTGTGAGACACTGGGGCGTGTCCACTGCAGGAGCTGATATGTCTGTTGAATGCCTGCAAAAAAAGAATAAATTATATAAAGACTTTATCAAGCACAGAACTGAGGAAAAATAAATTAAATATAAGACATATAAAAATAAACTAATGGATATTCTAAGAAAATGTAAGAAAGATTATTATAGTAAATTGTTGGAAACCAATAAAAATAACATAAAGGGCACCTGGAATATTTTAAATTCAATTATTAGAAGAAAAAAAACAAGTGCTGGATTTCCAAATGAATTTCTTGATAATGGTAAGATAATTAAAAACAGTGATGAAGTGGTGGCAGGCTTCAACAGATTCTTTGTAAATGTCGGGCCCAAGCTGGCCGATGAGATAATCCCTCCACAAGGGCGAGGTGTCTCACAAATTTTTGAAGAAAGAAACTCAGCTACTATTTTTCTGAGAGATAGATAAAACCGAAATAATTGACATTGTTAATAATTTTAAGAACAAGACATCAAGGGATTGTGATGATATTGATCTATTCTTAATTAAACAAGTAATTGTAGCTATAGCAGATCCCATTGCACATATCTGCAATCTCTCACTGAAACTGGGCACCTTTCCCATTAAGATGAAAATAGCTAAAGTCATTCCCATCTTTAAAGCTGGTGAGCAGAATCTTTATACTAACTACAGGCCAATTTCATTGCTTCCCCAATTTTCTAAAATCTTGGAGAAGATATTTGCCACCAGATTGGACAGTTTTATTGATAAGCATGAGATCTTAACTGATAGTCAATATGGTTTTAGACCAAATCGATCTACATCTTTGGCTCTAATTGACCTTGTGGAAGAACTAACTACCAGCATTGATGACAAGAAGTTCGCCATAGGGGTATTTATTGACCTTAAAAAGGCCTTTGACACAATTAATCATCATATTTTGCTTCAAAAACTGGAAAGATATGGGATTAGGGGTGTGGGGCTCAGTTGGATAAAAAGTTATTTAGAACATAGACAACAGTTTGTGCAGATGGGAGAGGAAAAGTCAATGCTCCTAAATATAACTTGCGGTGTACCACAAGGATCAATAATGGGACCAAAATTATTTATATTATACATAAATGATATTATTAATACTTCTAATATTTTGAAATTTGTGATTTTTGCAGATGACACAAATATCTTTTGTAAAGGAGAGAACCTCCAACAGCTGTTAAAGATCGTCTCTGAAGAGCTAGCCAAGCTAAAACTGTGGTTTGATACAAATAAATTATTTCTCAATATAAAGAAAACCAAATATATGATTTTTGGGAAACGCAAAATTCCAGAAGACTTAACCATTGAAGTACTGTGTGATAACACCAGATTAGAAAGAGTTTATGAAAATTCCTTCCTGGGAGTAATAATTGATCACAATCTCAGCTGGAAACCGCAAGTCAAACACATTTGCTCTAAATTGGCAAAGACTAATGGTATACTTTGTAAAGTCAGACACATACTGAATCAGAAAACAATGTACATTCTATACTGCTCGCTTTTTCTTCCTTATCTGTCCTATTGTGCTGAGGTGTGGGGTAATACCTACAAATCCACCCTAAAGACAATATGCACCATGCAGAAAAAGGCAATGAGAATAGTTAGCAATGTTGGCTATAATGCACAAACAAATGATTTATTTTTAAAATTACAAACATTAAAATTTATGGATATAGTGGATTTCAAGACCACACAAATTATTTACAAAGCCAAAAACAACTTACTCCCTAATAACATACAAAAATGGTTTAAAGAAACAGAAAGTGGTTATAATTTAAGAAGGAGAGGGAATCTCTTACAATCCAAGGTGCGTACCACACTCAAAAGCATGTGCATATCTGTCAATGGGGTGAGGTTGTGGAATAATTTACCTGTAATGATCAAAGAAAGTAAACACATTGCTCAATTCAAAAGACAGACAAATTCTCACATTAGAAAACTATAACAATTGAGGTGAAGATGGGCCAAATGTTTCATTTCCACTTTAAGAGGTTGTACTGAATTGTTTAGCCATAAAGTCTGCATTTTTTTCCTTTTTTTCAAATATTCTCTTGTATTATATTTTCAGTATATATTGTTTTTTATTTCCAGAACTAACTACCTCAGATGAATCAAGAGTTTCTCATTTGGACAAATGGCGGTACTTTGATAAAATAAACAGTAGCCGTGTTAGAAAATTAAGATGTATAAAAGGGGAAGGTAAACATAAGTTAGCTTCTTCCTTCTCCTTTTTTGAACATGTAGAGACCTTTAATTTATTTATTTTCTGTGAGAAATGTCATGTGAAAAATGCTTCCTTGTTGATTCTCATGTTCAAAAATAAATTTCATTTCATTCATTCATTCAAGATAGCGCGGCTGTGAAGCGACAGACATTCAGCAGCTAAGCCTGTAGCAACTTAATGCCAGGGCCACACCGCCCGCGGAAGCGCCGCGAATAGCCTTGAAGCGCCGAGAAGTGAAGGCAGTTTCCTTTCGGTGCCCATGTTAACCGACTGTGTCATCCACACTGGCCGGCGCCGCGCCGGGAAGCTCCGCGGCAGGCTCTCAATTTGCAGCGATCAGTTCGGCGTCTGGTCTATTTTCTGCGCGAGCCACGAGCAAATGTGTCAAGCCAGGCAGTGAAAAACAACAGCTGGGAGCAGAATCGCTTGTCGACGGCGTGGAGAAATGCGCGTCTGATGTGAACGGAGGTTCTCCGGCGCACGCGAGAATTTCGGTGTGCTGCGCTTCGCAGGCAGTGTGGCCCTGGCGTAACATCCCTTAGCTGAACAACAAGCTGCCTCATGACGACAGCCTCTCCTTAGCAGCTAACGCAGTAGCACACAAAGCCTATAGTAACACAGCACAGCACAGTACAACACACTCACACACTGAGCCAAAGAACTAATGCTGCATCGTAGCTAAGCCAGTAGAAGAGCCACACAGGAACTGCGCATTGGTTCGACAGCCCATTGGTTCGACATCCCATTGTTCCTCCGACCATATTAAACTCATTGTTACGAAGTCCGTTCCGAAATCATCATGATGCCCTGTGGTTAAGATCTGGTTAGGTTTAGGCACAAAAACCACTTGGTTAGGGTTAGGAAAAGATCATGGTGTGGGTTAAAATGAAAAAGAAATGACAAACACATAAACCGTGAGCCTGCTCCGCCTCAAGCCAGTTGCGGCGCACCATACGCCCGTCGCGAGCCATTCAGCACCGTGGACAGTCGGACTAATGGGATGTCGAACCAGTGGGCTGTCGAACCAATGACATGGACCCAGAACACACATACACACCCAGAATCAGGGTACAAAAGCTGTTGCGCGGCTATAGCCTTTCGCTCAGCCGCAAACGTTAGCACAAAGCACACACACCAACAGCAGTGTGCATGAACTGCTAGTAGGGGTGGGGGGAAAAAAATCAGTACAGCAAAGTATTGCGATATTTTTGTGTGGCAATATTGTATCGTCACACAATGCAAAGTATAGATTTTTTAATTATATAAACTATTGATATGACAAATACAAATTAAACTTTAGGTAGCCTACTTGAATAATAAAATCAGTAGTTTCATCAGTTTACTACATACATTTCACTGCAAATAAAATGATCAAAGTGAGATGAACAGATTGAAAACTTTTTCCTATTAGATAAAACAGATGTTGACAGAGGGTTTTTTTGGGGGGGATGTAATTTACTTTTGAAAAAAGGTAATTAATTAATTGCAATATATCGCAATATATTTCATCACAATACACAGCATATCGCTACACATTTGAAATCGCAGTAATATTGTATTGTGTATTCTCACACCTAACTGCCAGCAGGTTGGGTAGCTGATTTTGGATTGATAGACTGAAATGCACGTTAGTGATGGATACTTAACTTGTACTCAAATGACTGTTGGCTTTTAAATGGAGATGTTTATATATGTATTTATTAGACTCAAAGAGCTCAGAGAGCTCACGGAACATAGCAAACTTGCCACTCACACACGGGCTGAATGAAATGACACTGATGCTATGCTCTGTGCTGTGTTGCACTCTAAGTTAACGCTGGTAGTAACATATAGTATGGGTATGGGATGGCTCCAGTGTGTCATCAAGCAGGCTTTTAGGCCCACCCAAAAAATCCTGATCAGAAATGTTGAAGAACAGTGTTACGGTCTAACTCCACAATTCAGCACTTCATAGTTCCCAGTCTTTTCACATGTTTTCTGACATGTATGTGTTCAGAAAGAAATCACTGATTTTGCTTTAAAAAAATCCTAAAACGATTATTCAGTTATCAAAACAGTTGGTAGTTAATTTTCTGCTGATCACTTAATGGACTAGAGGATGTGGCTCTATTCTCTACACCACCAAGAGCTCGATCAATCAATCAATTTTATTTATAAAGCCCAATATCACAAATCACAATTTGCCTCACAGGGCTTTACAGCATACGACATCCCTCTGTCTGTCCCTCTGCTTTTACATAAAGAATAAAAAAGGCACATTAGAGTCAGCATGGCAATGACAAGTTATTTTGTGGCATGAAGTAGAAGGCAATGTCACCGTATTATTTGTTTTATTATTATTATTATTATTATTATTATTATTATTACTATTATTATTATTAAACACAGAAGTACTATGATTACTTACTCTAGTGAATGTAGGAATGGCTAAGTAAAAGTAAACCGTATATGTTTAGGCAAAATGGTTCCACGGGAATTGAATTACACTTCACAAAATAGCTTGAAGTGAATAACTTGCTGCAACTTCATAGTTTTTAAACAAAAGGTTGGATTTCTGCTGTGAAAAGGTTGTCTCATGGTTCAGAGTCTTAAACCGTGTTAGTCTGTCTTTGTCTTCTCTCTCACACTAACAGCCTTCAGTGTGTCATTTCCAAACAGTAAGAAAATGTCAAGTTGCTGTTTGTTGATAACAAGTTTGTTTCTGACTGTGTTGTCTTTTCCTCATGTCGTCACATAACGTACGATCATTCATGCTTTTCTGTCTCCACAGCGAGACCTGTCCAAGGCCTCTAACGCCAAGATCCAGCACAACATCCTGAACTCCACCTCCACCAACCTTTGACCTCTCCACTCTGTGGGGGACTGCGTCAGATATCACAGTAGTCCTTTCAACGAAGTTCTGATCTCCTTTAAAATAGATCATTGGCTTTCACTGCCATCTACTTTTATATGTAAATGAAGGTCATAATATATTGAGTGTTAAAACAGTGATAAACGAGTACGATCACTGTAAGAGGAAAAATCTGTTTGTATCAGCAGTTAAACTAACACTACTTGGGCTCTAAATTTTTGAGATGTAATAAATGTCTGCATTTTATACAGCACATTTAAAAAAAGAGAGAGAGAGAGAAAAGAAAGAATGAAAGAATTTTAAGCTTTCTGATGTTATGCAATTTGGGTTACAGGCCAAATGTATTATGAATACTTTGCACTTTTTTTAGTTAATATATTGCAATGCATTATATAATTTTACACACACTCACACTGTTCCATTCAAATCTGTTTTTATACATGTATGTACTTGTGTATATATTTCTGTATCTGCTGTTTGACCAAGACGTTAGTTGTATAGACAGGATGTTAAGACTGTTAAAGCCCATCAAATATTGGTGTTACGTAACAGTTTAAATATAATTCAATTACATGGATTTAACAAACTATCATGGCTGATTTGGAAAGGCTTGTCAAAATATAATTAATGCATTTTCATTAAAAGCACCGACTGATAAGATTTTTTGAGATATTTTTTAAAGAGTTTATATTCTAGACTCATAGTAGTGTTGTCACACAAAATATCAAAATTCACAATATTGTCACATAAGGATAGTCTCCACAAAGAATTGGCAAATTCAGTGGAATGTAAAGATTTGCACTTCTTACAATATGTCTAAAGATATGAGTCCAATTCATCAAAACTTAAGCTGTTTGAAGTTTATCGGTTGTGAATAAATCTGATTCATCTGTTGATGCAACAGTGTAGATAGCTTTCACAATGAATCCTGGGATTTTAGGAACAAAATACAATAAAACTTTGAATTTAGTCAAATACGATATTTCATTTATCACTTTATATTAATCACAAAGACACAGTCAAAAGTAGCTACTAACTAGAGCCTGTGTCATACACATTGATCCTTGAGTTAAAACAAAGGTGTTATATAGATGGGGAAATGGCTCTTCCCTGCTTCCTGCTCCTGGCACCATCGCTCAGACCACACCCATCTTCAAACTCAGCTTTCATTATGATCTATATACCTATACATTTCTGGAACTACATCTTTCATGATTGTGAGGCTATTGTGTTGACAATATCTGACAGTATTCACAGACAGACATAAATACCTGAAAAATGTACTCACAAACCCACTTCTGTGGTAGTTTCTGCTACAATTGGTGGCACCAGGACCACATTTTGCCATGATGACACACAAAGACTCACCAGGTGAAAATAATATCAGCTGCTGCGATCTTGTCGTGACTGAGAATGAACTTTTTGAAAGGAAAAAACTTTTTGGAAAAATTGGTTACAATCCGTCCTGTCTATTAGAGATAGTTGATGTCCTTTTACATAAGCATTTTTGGCTCATCTGGAGCCAAGAGAATATACTCAATAAAATGTTAGAGTTAGGATTCCAAATTGTCAGTGGATCAATGTCTGTGTCAGCATATTCCTCTGATCGAAGGTCCTTAAGATTTACCAACTGGACTGTGATAACCCTTGTATGCAAGCTTACTAATCAATAAGGGTTAATTGCAATATTTTAAATTATGAGAATCGACAATTTAACACTTAAACAACTGACTTAAAACTCTGCTGGGTTAACGTGACAGCAAAGTAAGGCTTGTCACTACCTGGGAGCTGGAGGGTTGATTTGAGGTTAGCTCACAGTACTAATAGCATTCAGTGAAATGGTTAACTTTATATATATATATATATATATATATGTGTATATATATATATATATATATATATATATATATATATATATATATATATATATATATATATATATATATATATATATATAATGTGTATATGTGTGTATATATATATATGTATATGTGTATATATATACACACACATATAGATATATAGATATATATATACACACACATATAACTGCGTGTGTGTGTGTGTATGAATGTATGTATATATAGCTTTTATTAAAAAAAAAAAAAAAAAAAAAGATGAGTGTGAGTGCATGAACGATTGTGTATAGCGTGTCATAAAAATACGCGACCGTGGAGGTCACGGATCTTATTATGAAGGATTCGCACCGGAAGTCCAGTTGTAACCGCCAGGGGCGGAACTTTAAAATCACCCAAAGAAGAAGAGAACACGTTATCCGGCTGACAGGCCGGTATAGAACACGTACGTTAACAGTAAAGAAATACAGTTTTGATATAATTTATTCCGCAGTATTTTAAGGCCATGTCTGGAGCATTAGCGAGGCTCCTTTTCTACCCAACGTTAGCCTACAATGTTTTCATGGAGAAGGTGACGTCGAGACGTTGGTTTGATCGAGTGGACGACACGGTGATCCTCGGAGCGCTGCCGTTCAGATCCATCACTAAACAGGTAACACTGACAAATGTTGGCCTCTCACTGAACACTACTCATTACCAGTGGTGGGAGAAGTACTCACATCCTTTACTTACGTCAAAGTACTAATGCCACACTGTGAAAATACTCAGTCCTGTATTCAAAACCTTACTTAAGTTGTGATATTCTTTTGTGATCTGATGCATATGTTGTGATACACTGCGATGTGTTGCAATTAATCTGTTTTTATCTAATAAGATTGTGTTTTCAGTCTGTTCATCTCAATTCAGCCAGTTTTGCAGTAGCAAAATGTATGTAGTGTTCTAAAATGTATATACATATATATGGACACAGGACCTTTTAAAGTGGACCTATTATGCTCAGGATCGTATTGATATAAATCTGTGCTATTGGGGTCTAATGGAATAGATTTATGTGCTTCAGTGTTAAAAGCACACTGCTACAGCACCCCTGTCTGAAACGCCAACGTTGTTTTTGGGCTCATGTCCCGCCTCCCCAGCAGCCCAGTCTGCTCTGATTGGTCAGCTCGCTCAGTCTGTTGTGATTGGTGCAGCCTTATCTGACTTCACCTCCGGAGGCTGCCGCAAAACAAGAACAGGGGCTAATTTATTATTATTATTTTTTAAACTCTATTGCAATCAAATGAATGTACAAACCAGTAAGGCAAATAGTACACTTAATTCAAAAAGAAGAAGAAAATTCAACAAGAACAGACACCATATTGAAGAGATGAAACCATGTTCAAAAATAAATAATACAACACAGAAGATAAAAGGGCATGAAAAAATAAACAAACAGCAAATAAACAGACAAAAAAAAAAAAAATAATAGAAAGTACATAGACCGAAAGTAAATTAAATAAATTAGAATTTAAAAGGTTGACTTAATAACTGTTATGCTTCATTAGTTAGATCATTTTTGAACATTAAATAGAGGTCTTTGGCAAGTTTGGGCTCCATACATTTTAGGGACTTAATATAAAGTTGAAATTCATTTAAGAAGCATGTGAAGATGGGTGGGGTCTTTAGAAATTTGGCTTTATGAATAAAGAATTTGGCTAAGATTAGTAAAACATTTATCATTAAGTCCAATTGTTTGTTTTTTAATATGACGCCAAAAGTTATACTATTGTAGTCTAAAGCAGGCATTGCTGAGGTTTTTCTTTTTAACCATTCTGTAAATAATTTCCAGAACAACTGGGTGCGAGAGCATGTAACAAAGAGGCGCTCTGTTGTTTCAATATCACCTTTACAGAAAACACATTCATTGCTTTCAAATCCAAATCTTAGTCTTAAAAATTCACTAGATGGGTAAAAATCATTAATTACTTTGTGATGTATTTCTTTATGACTAGGATAAGTAATGCTTTGGGTATGGCTTTTGTAAGAGATTTAAAAACTTTGAGATTACAATCAAAGTCATATTTACCACAAAAGTTGTTATAAGTAGGGTTGGGAACGATTAACTGATACGACCGGATATCCGGTTTGACAAGTGAGAGATACGGCTACATCGGTAGCAGCCTCCTGAATCGATACGAATCAGCCATGAATCCTTAGATGAATCGATTGTAGAGTCATGGATCGGGTATCGCGAGACTAGCAATCGGTTGACTGGCTTTAACAGTTTGCATCTCTAAAACAACGCAAGAGCCGGCAGCATGCTCCGTAGCAGGCATTACTGACAACGATAATGGATGTAAACATCAGCTCCAGCTTGACCGGTGGAGATGAGGAACAGAAGCTAATGCTGGTTGGATAAACCAGGGAGCAGCCAAGCCGCAGCAGAAACTAAAGGCGAATCCTGCCGGTTGTGGGTTGAACGGGGGGTCACAGACAGAAATACGTATTCCTGTCAAATACGGCGGCCATAGTGCTCTGCTGCGCAAGATAACAGCTTACCGGCGACCGAGAAGCCCGGCTCCAGGTTCAAGAAGTCTTTGTCGGTGTCATGACTGCTAGGGCCGTAACGGTATATGTATTTGTGTCATACCGTTCGGTACGTGACTTGGGGTTCGGCACGACCCTGTACCGAATTATTGGGCGCAGGATATTATTTTATTTTATTTTGTTTTATTTTAATTCCGTTTTTGTGAGCCGAACCATTTAAAATATCTAGTTCCCCGACGGACATAATTGAGTGACGGACCGAGTCCTACCATAAATCTCTGCTTTCATTTTGTGCAGCGCATTCTCGCATTTTGACAACATGGCAAGTGAGCCTGACGAACCTGAAGACCCACCTGCAAACCTTAAGTTTCAGGGTAAAATACGAAGATGGAAATAAACAAGTTGACAAGACAAAAGCAGTGTGCCGGCACTGCAGAACAGTGGTCGGGTATGTACTTGGAAACACGTCTAACATACTAATGCATCTAAAGCGACACCACCCGAGTTTGAACGTTAACCGACACGACTAGAAAAAGCAATTTGGTGTGAACTATGATATGGTCGTCATTTAAAAAGAAAGAGCATTTCCCTGACCATCGCGCTAAATAAATAACCAACGCCATTGGAGTTGAGTAAAATTGTTTAAGCTGCACTTTAGATATAAGCATGTTTTGTTTACTGCACTTTAACAAAGTGGGAAAGCTAAGGAAGTTCCTAGTAAAACTGAATCTGAGCAGGCTTTAAAGCTGACCAGCTGCACTATACTTTTTATTTTAATTGAGTAAAACTGTTCAAGCATTTTATTTTTCACTTTTATATTTCTATTTTCATTCAAACAATGTGAAAAAGCAGGATTTTATATATATATTTGTTTCATTCAAAAATTGTGTAAAAAGAGTTAACTGCTGTCGTGGTATGTTTTAATAAGGTTACCAATAAGTAAAAGATATTTAATAGTTGTCTATTTTTTTCATTACTGTACCGAACCATGATTTTTGTGTACCGTTACACCCTTAATGACTGCCCAAAAATACCTGAACAACCGAGCCGTGGCAGCACACAGGTATGTGACGTGTCAGAGGAGAAACGAGCCGTTCACATTTCCACAAACCTCACCACACTTTAGGGACTGTTCTTTACTTGTCAGGGGAAAAGGGTGGCTGGTTGATTTTTATTTTATTTATTTATTTTATTTTGATCCCCCCTATGTAAATCACTTATTGATGCTGTTTTTGAAGTATGAATAAGTCAATAAGTAATTTATTCCATTGAAATATCATTGAT
Source organism: Epinephelus lanceolatus (assembly GCF_041903045.1). NCBI lineage: Eukaryota > Metazoa > Chordata > Actinopteri > Perciformes > Serranidae > Epinephelus > Epinephelus lanceolatus. The sequence goes on along the minus strand of NC_135735.1, from coordinate 50,301,201 downwards.
GTATTATAGAGAAGTGATTTATCTTTTTATAAATGACAAACACAGAGTGTAGCAAACACAAAGAAATAGTCTGACATGCTGTCAGTGATAAGCTGCTAGTCATCACAGTCCATGATATCAACTAATAACAGGAGATGTCAGATTCTGCCCCTACATTGTATGTTATTATTTTATTCTGCTTTAGGTTTATATTGTACAGCATTATGATAAACTTTATTCCGGACTCAAGTCCATATAAGATACATACAAAAGCACAGACAATGTGTGATTTTGTTGTTGTTTGTCTTTTTATTTTATTTTTGCCAGTGCCATACAGCAACAATGCTTGGGGATGTGATCTTTTACAAATTTGAAAATACTGTAAGAATGTCACTTTTATAGAATTGGCTTCTTTATTTTATAATATATGATTTAATGTCTGCATCAACAAATGTTAACCATAGAATCTTATCAAATCGTATCAAATCGTAACGTTCCTACACAGTATCGAATATATGGAATCGTATCGTTCCTACACTGTATCGAATCGTATCGTTTCTACACTGTATCGAATCGTATCGAATCGTTCTGTGTTAAAAATATATCATTTTTGAATCGTATCGTAACCCGTGTATCTAGATATGTATCGAATCGTCTATCACAGAGAGATTCCCAACCCTAGTTATAAGGTGTTAAATCTCCATTTGCATCTAAAAGATCCATTATGCACCAAATATTCTTATCCATCCAGTCCTCTTTACCACAACAGACCGGCGCAGCGCCTGCATCACTGCAGAAGCCACACCGAACCGCTGATCCACCTCACGCTCCATTCTACCCTCACTGCAACTGCTTCACACTTGGCTGCAAACTGCCCCAGTGCATGCTGGAGGTCATGGTGTGATGAAGCCAACAGAACCACATCATCTACGAAAAGCAGAGATGCAATTCTGAGGTCCCCAAACCGGACCCCTTCCTCCCCCACGGCTGCGCCTTGAGATCCTGTCCGTGAAAATCACAAACAGGATTGGTGACAAGGGACAACCTTGGCGGAGGCCAACACCCACCGAGAATGTGTCTGACTTTACACCAAGTATGCGGACACAGCTCTCACTTTGGTCATACAGGGACCGGATGGTTCATAGCAGCGAGCCCGGCACCCTGTACTCCCACAGTACCCCCCACAAGATGTAGACTGGATGGGCAAACTCCCACGACCCCTCCAGCAGCCTCGCAAGGGTAAAGAGCTGGTCCAGTTTTCAGCAGCCAGAACGGAATCCGCATTGCTCCTCCTGCATCTGAGGTTTGACAATCGGTTGGAGCCTCCTTTCCAGCACCCTGGATCAAACTTTACACGGGAGACTGAGCAGCGTGATACCCCGATAGTTGGAGCACACCCTCCGGTGCCCTTTTTTGAAGATGGGGACCACCACCCTGGTCTGTCACTCTGCAGGCACCGTACCCGACTTCCACGTGACACTGAAAAGGCGTGTCAGCCAAGACAGCCCAACAGTGTCCAGAGCCTTCAGCATCTCAGGGCGACTCTCATCCACACCTGGCGCCTCGCCACTGGGGAGCTTTGTAACTACCTCAGCATCATCTGCCAGGAATATGGGTGAGAGTTTCCCCGAGTCTTCAGGCTCTGTCTCATTCACGGTGGATGTGTTCAGGAGGTCCTCAAAGTGCTTCTTCCACCACTTGATGATGTCCCCTGTTCGGGTCAGCAGTTCTCCTTCTCTGCTGAGCACAGCCTGAGACAAGCCCTGCTTTCCCTTCCTGAGTTGTCTGTCTGCCAGAACTTCCTTGAGGCCAACCAAAAGTCCTTCTCCATAGCCTCCCCGAACTCCTCCCACACCCAGGTTTTTGCTTCAGCGACCACCACAGCTACAGCCCTTCTGGCCAACCGGTACCTGTCCGCTGCTTCAGGAGATCCCTGGGCCAGCCAGACCCCAAAGGCCTGCTTCTTCAGCCTAATGGCCTCTCTCACTGTTGGTGTTCACCAGCGAGACTTCGGTTGCGCCACAACAGGCACAATAACCTTCTGACTACAGTTCCTAGCAGCCGCCTCCACGATGGAGGTTTTGATCATGGACTACTCAGACCTCATGTCCCCAACCTCCCCCGGGATGCACATGAAATTCTTCTGGAGGTGGGAGTTGAAGACCCCATGGACAGGGGCCTCAGCCAGATGTTCCCAGTTCACCCTCACTATACGTTTGGGTTTACCAGGTCTGTCCGGCAGCCTCCCCCACCATCTGATCCAACTCACCACCAGGTGGTGATCAGTTGACAGCTCTGCTCCTCTCTTCACCCTAGTGTCCAAGACACATGGCCGCAGATCTGATGATACAACCACAAAGTTGATCATTAATCTTTGGCCTAGGGTGTTCTGGTACCAGGTACACGTATGAACCTCCCTGTGTTCAAACTTGGTGTCCATTATAGCCAGTCCATGACTCGCACAGAAGTCCAATAACAAAACACCACTCAGGTTCAGGTCAGGCAGGCCGTTCTTCCCAATCACCCCCCTCCAGGTTTCTCCGTCATTACCCGCGTGAGCGTTGAAGTCCCCCAGAAGAACTATGGAGTCCCCAGCCGGCATCCCTTGCAGGACACCGCCAAGAGACTTGGCCGGGTACTCTGCACTGCTGTTTGATGCATACGCACAAACAACAGTCAGAGACTGTTACCCTTGTTACCCGCAGTCACATCGAGGCGACCCTCTTGTTCTCCGGGGACAACCCCAACAAAGCAGCACTCAGCTGGGGGCTTGTGAGTATCTCCACACCCGTCGGTGCCTGTCACCCTGGGCAACTCTGGAAAAAGCGAGAGTCCAGCCCCTCTCCAGGAGTTTGGTTCCAGAACCAGTGCTATGCTCTGCTCCTTCCCCACCAGACAGGTGACATTCCACGTTCTCAAACCCAGTCCGCAACGCCAGGGATCAGCATGCCAGGGGCCCCGCCCTGCCTGCAGCCCAGCATACAGTGCATCTGACCTGCAATTTCTGTCCCTGCAGGTGGTGGGCCCACAGGGTGACAGCTCCATGTTATCTGTTCGGGCTGAGTCTGACCGGGCCCCATGGCCTAAGGCCCAGCCACCAGAAAGTCGCTGGCAAGCTCTCCCCCTGGGTCTGGCTCCAGGAGGGGGCCCCGGTGTCCCCATACCGGGCGAGGTGCTCACCTCCCAAAAAGTCTGTGTCATTGAGGTCTTTGAATTGCTCTTAGTCTTGTCCCTCCGCTGGCACCACTTTGCCTTGGGAGACCCTACCAGGGGCTATTAGCCCCAGACAACACAGCTCCCAGGTTCACAGGGACATGCAAACCCCTCCACCACGTTAAAGCTGCAGTAGGTAGAAAGCCTGAAAACGTTTGATTTTTGAGTCTCATCTGAGTTAGGTTTCGTTCGTCTCCGCCCTGAGCACCTCCTACCAGACGAGCATGCGAGTATTTTATCCTACTTGGTTCTATTTCTCCCTCTCTGGGAGCCTCGGCTCTCCCTCACCACGCAGCAGCTCACCCCATCCCTCCCTCGCAGCCCCGCACATATACCCCCGAGGCTCGGCTCTCCCTCTCCGCGCAGCAGCCCTCCCTATCCCTCCCTCGCGGACCCGCACATACTCCTGAGCCTCGGCTCTCCCTCACCGCGCAGCAGGCCGCCCTGCACATACCCCCTCGGCTTGGCTCTCCCTCTCCGCAGAGAGCCCTCAGCTCCGCTCCCACGGCCGAACCTTTCGCCCTCCGGCTGGGCCTGGCCCCACCTCACCCTTCCCCTCCCTCCGGGGCTCCGGGGAACCGAGTTCTGTCTTCCTTTTTTTGGGTTGTTTAGCCGTGTAGGCAGTTGTAGCCAATGCTGGAATAACTATTTTACCTGGTGCACTGTTCACCATTGCCGCTTGCTCTCCCCTTCTGCCAGCGGCACGGGAACGCACATATGCAGTAGAACAGCCAATAGGAATGCAGTGGTCTGAGCTGACCTTTGATTGGTTGATGCACATCGGCACGAAACTGATTCTTTAGAGGCTGAACACAGAGTTGGTGGTGTTTGTCTCAGACCACTTGATTTACATTATGCTTAGAGGATATTATAAGTTTTTTACTCAATTATACCAAAACAATGTTGCTTACTGGAGCTTTAAGGTGGCGATTCTCTGTTTCACATCTCATCATTTTGACCCACTATGACTATGTTTTTTGTTCTTGTCAATCCTAAAATTTAGGACCAATCCCAATTCCTATCTTAACCCTCAATCTTAATTTTCAAGCTCAACCCTCAATCTCACTAGCCCTCAAAACCAAGTGTTAAGGGCTATCCTGTGACTTTAAAATGGGACACCCCTCAAAGGCAAATACGTCTTAAGACTGTGGGGGGCAGCAATCAATATACCAAAACTCCATCCAGTCTGTCAATTCAAAGAAGAAGAAATATACGTCATCAGTAGTCGTCGATAAAAAGACGCGACGTTTATGTTTTTGTTTTTTTCCGACACTTTATTTCAATTCTTGTACAAAACAAGCAGTGACAGACATGAACAGAACAAATATGCCAGGGTTAAGAGAAAAGAAAGAGAAATAAGATAAATAAATAGAAAAGTTCAGCAGCTCAAACAAATTGTTTACATTTTTCAGAGTCTTTATAGCTTTGGAGTTTGTGGAGTGCTGAATGGTTTCTAAGTATTGCTGCATTTCATTCATAAAAAGTTTGAACAAGGGTTTTCTGTTACAAAATTTACTCTTATGAATATGGAATTTCGCTAAGATAATAAATAGATTAATGATATAGAATTGTTTGGGTTTTTTTTCCGCTGTCGCTCGGTTCGCCCCTTTGATATCGCTTCATCGCTCAGCTGCAATCGCTCATCAATGTGGCAGAAATCAACAGACTTGCTTTTTCGCTTTCGCTTAGAGCCGCCACAACGGTTTTTATAATGCAAATAACTCTGTTTAGATAAAACCTACAAGCTTCTCTTTCTATGACTTTTCCTAAAAAAAATGTGTCTTGTATGTTTACTGAAGCCTTTAAGTTACAAAAATGAAACACACTAGACTTCTGAGCATTTATACCACCGACCGCGGCAGACCACTGCTGAAAGTTATACATTTTGATACATAGGCCCTACAGGTGGCTATACATATTGCAAAACTCTGTAAAAGTACACCAAAGCATACATTTTCGTTTCCAAATATTTATTTGAAAACAAAACCATTCATACGGTCAGTAAAAATCCATTTTGTTAATAATAAAAAACGAATCTCAACAGTGACCGCGCCAGCCGGCGGGACTGCAGCTGAACCGCTTCCAATGTTCATTCATTCATTCAGTCGCGTGTTCAGTGTGTGTGTGTGTGTGTGTGTGAGTAACAGAGAGGAGGAGTATCAATAAAAAAAAGTTTCCACTAATTATTTCGGTGTTTATTTCTTTTATTCTTTTTTTTAATTAAAATGCGTAATATAGCCAACAATATTATTACCAAAAGTTAATCTAATTTATTATTGTAGAATGTATTTAGCAAATCACCACTTTCAGCTGGAGACACAGTGCAGCAGCTCAGCAGCAAAAAGAAAAAAAAAGGCATTATAAAAAGCCTACAAATAGTGTTAATTAATTGGCATGAAACACTGGAGAGGTTGTCAGTCCTATTCTATAGTCTGTAAAACTTTTTATTTTATCATAACTTCTCGGAAATTACTCAAATGCATTTTTGGTGTGCTTCTGAGCACACGGGCAGCATAAACAATGAAGTTACATATGTTGCGGCGCTTGGAGGGGCGCTGTAATCCTGGCGGTCCTTAAGCACCATGGACAGCGCCAGTGCATCTATCACTGTAGCACAGAGGCTCTGATGCCTGAGACAGAGCATGTGAGCGGAGCTGGAGCGGCCTGGAGCGAGGAGCGGGAGGATTTTGTATGTATGTACCAAAATAGGTAAAAAAAAAAAAAAAAAAATCATAATTTCTTCGTCTTTTGTGTAATAAAATATTTGGAAATGAAAATGTATGCTTTGGTGTACTTTTACAGAGTTTTGCAATATGTATAGCCTGCCTGTGTATCAAAATGTATAATTTTCAGCTTTTTATAATTATTCATTTTTATACCTCCGCGATCGGAGGTATAAATGCTCAGAAGTCTAGTGTGTTTCATTTTTGTAACTTTAAGGGCCCTATTTAGATGGTCTAAAACGCAAAGCGCCAGGCGTGCGGCGCATGGGTGTGTCCCAGTCACTTGCTAGTTAGACAGCGCGTTTTCAGACTGGGCGCCATGGTGGAGAGTCTAAAAGGGTTGGACTTACTCTGTGAATTAGTCATGGGTGTGTTTTGGGCGTATCATTCAATAAGCCAATCAGAGTGTCACCTCTCATTCCCTTTAAAAGAGGCGCATGGTGGAGAGCTAGTTAGATGGCGGACCTACCCACTGGAAAGAGTGAGCGTCTTACAGCTGAGGAGACGATAAATGTACAGTACAGGCCAAAAGTTTGGACACACCTTATCATTCAATGCGTTTTCTTTATTTTCATGACTATTTACATTGTAGATTCTCACTGAAGGCATCAAAACTATGAATGAACACATGTGGAGTTATGTACTTAACAAAAAAAGGTGAAATAACTGAAAACATGTTTTATATTCTAGTTTCTTCAAAATAGCCACCCTTTGCTCTGATTACTGCTTTGCACACTCTTGGCATTCTCTCGATGAGCTTCAAGAGGTAGTCACCTGAAATGGTTTCCACTTCACAGGTGTGCCTTATCAGGGTTAATTAGTGGAATTTCTTGCTTTATCAATGGGGTTGGGACCATCAGTTGTGTTGTGCAGAAGTCAGGTTAATACACAGCCGACAGCCCTATTGGACAACTGTTAAAATTCATATTATGGCAAGAACCAATCAGCTAACTAAAGAAAAACGAGTGGCCATCATTACTTTAAGAAATGAAGGTCAGTCAGTCCGGAAAATTGCAAAAACTTTAAATGTGTCCCCAAGTGGAGTCGCAAAAACCATCAAGCGCTACAACGAAACTGGCACACATGAGGACCGACCCAGGAAAGGAAGACCAAGAGTCACCTCTGCTTCTGAGGATAAGTTCATCCGAGTCACCAGCCTCAGAAATCGCAAGTTAACAGCAGCTTAGATCAGAGACCAGATGAATGCCACACAGAGTTCTAGCAGCAGACCCATCTCTAGAACAACTGTTAAGAGGAGACTGCGCCAATCAGGCCTTCATGGTCAAATAGCTGCTAGGAAACCACTGCTAAGGAGAGGCAACAAGCAGAAGAGATTTGTTTGGGCCAAGAAACACAAGGAATGGACATTAGACCAGTGGAAATCTGTGCTTTGGTCTGATGAGTCCAAATTTGAGATCTTTGGTTCCAACCGCCGTGTCTTTGTGAGACGCAGAAAAGGTGAACGGATGGATTCCACATGCCTGGTTCCCACTGTGAAGCATGGAGGAGGAGGTGTGATGGTGTGGGGGTGTTTTGCTGGTGACACTGTTGGGGATTTATTCAAAATTGAAGGCACACTGAACCAGCATGGCTACCACAGCATCCTGCAGCGTCATGCCATCCCATCCGGTTTGCGTTTAGTTGGACGATCATTTATTTTTCAACAGGACAATGACCCCAAACATAACTCCAGGCTGTGTAAGGGCTATTTGACCAAGAAGGAGAGTGATGGAGTGCTGCGGCAGATGACCTGGCCTCCACAGTCACCGGACCTGAACCCAATCGAGATGGTTTGGGGTGAGCTGGACCGCAGAGTGAAGGCAAAGGGGCCAACAAGTGCTAAACACCTCTGGGAACTCCTTCAAGACTGTTGGAAAACCATTTCAGGTGACTACCTCTTGAAGCTCATCGAGAGAATGCCAAGAGTGTGCAAAGCAGTAATCAGAGCAAAGGGTGGCTATTTTGAAGAAACTAGAATATAAAACATGTTTTCAGTTATTTCACCTTTTTTTGTTAAGTACATAACTCCACATGTGTTCATTCATAGTTTTGATGCCTTCAGTGAGAATCTACAATGTAAATAGTCATGAAAATAAAGAAAACGCATTGAATGAGAAGGTGTGTCCAAACTTTTGGCCTGTACTGTATCTCTATATCGACTGTCCCGTCACATCTGATGACAGATCAAAGGGGATTGGCACCGTTTGGCACGCGTAATGGAAACCCAACCTGATTTGATTAACACTGCAAATAAGTTCACATCTCTCTCAGCCACAAACAGCCACAGCATCAGACAGGGAGTATATATTCAGCATCTGTCGTCTTAGAAAAGTCAAAAGAAAAGAAACAGAGTGAGACTGCGAGAGAGAAAGAGAGAGAGCGCGCGCGCACAAGAGAAACGCTGGGAGGTTAGAGAGCACAGCTCCCTCTCCAGCATCCTCCGCGGGGGGGGGTGTCAGGATGCTTATAGCCTACTTGTAGGGCTATAAGTTTACGTTTTTAGTTCACAGAAGCTGGTTATTGTTGTGTTTATGTCAAATTAAAGTTTATCAGACGTTTTCACATCTTTGATTTTGTGATTTACATGCCAAAATGATCACAATTCAATTGGGAAAGACAAGTTCATTTTACAGGCTATGCAGTTCCGTATATTCGGACACTGCGAGCTTGGACCTCCCGGATTATGATGATCATTATTACTGCGATTAGATCATTCTGATTAATGACTGACCATTAAGATGTGTTTCTGATAAATATTGTAATGTGCACAATAATAACCTTTCACATTGTAATCATATTTTTATTTGTTATCTTTTGCATATGTGTGGCTGCTCCGTGTGTGTCTGAGCAGAGTGCACGCGCATTGTGCACCCGCCTAGAGACGCATATTACTAACTTGTTTAACAGCGAAATACTGCGCCGTTGACTTTAGACCAGGTTTTTGTTGGTCACTGGCGCATTTGCTTTTTACATCATCTAACTAGCAACGCGCCATGACTGCACCTGACCACTCCTCATTTTTAGACCAACACACCCAGAGAAGCGCAAGTTCATTTGCTAGTTAGACGATGAGGGCGCAGGGCGTGAAAATGACAACTGTGCCTGCATCTAAATAGTAATGACACTTGCGACATGGATTATGCGCCCTCCGCCATCCGCTTTAGACCATCTATATAGGGCCAAAAGGCTTCAGAAAACATACAAGACACATGCAAAGTCATAGGAGGAGAAGCTTGTAGGTTTTATCTCAGAGTTATTTGCATTATAAAAACTGTCTTGGCGGCTCTAGGACAAGTGCACTTACATTGATCACTTCCATAAAATAAAACGAGAAATTGGAGAAGATTGAAAAAAATGTTAAAATTAAATTAGGGAACTGATCACAGATGTATTGTCTCTGTGTGTTTTTACATCTATTGTTGCTTTTAATTTGCAGCTATACTTTTAATGAAGCTGACATGTCATGACAGTCAAGCACCCCCCTGGGATTCCGGGGTTACGGCAGCCAATCAGCGTTGAGCTGCAAGCGACAGGACCCAGCGAAATACCGCTCCAGATAAGATTTCTCATCTCAAGCGACGAGCGAAAAATCGCTCTGTCGCTGTCGCTCGGAGCCCGAGCGATTTTTCTCCTGGGCGAATATACGCTCAATCGCCTGTTTGCATTGACTTTGTATGTAAACTCGTCGCTAGCGGAAAAAAAACAGGTCCGGTGTGAACACACCTTTAGACAATGCCGTCTGCAGCTGTGATGATTTCATATTGAAACAGAATGCTTGATCACTAGGGGAACAGTTGCCGTTGTGACCAAGAATTATGTTATGAATATGAACAGTTCACAAGTTACAAATTACTCACTCCCACAGTTTTTTTGGAGCCTGCTTGCTTTTTGTAAACTTGTCTTCATTGGTGGCCCTGAAATGAATCAGGGCTCATGTTTTGTCTGGTGGCCCTGAAATGGAACAGAGATAACAGCATTACTTTCTTTTATTTTTTATTTTTTTGGGCTACCTGTCAGATATTCGTTAAGTTAATAGTTTAGTTTCATGTAGTATTGCAAGTATTATCACAATGAATACTGTAGTCAACATCCAGCAGAACCGGTGAGGCTGTTTACATGGTCAAACAAGTGTTATCTGGTGACTTTCATCCACATTAATGTTTCACTCTTTGGGTTATAAGTTAATATTCAACCAAATAACTTGTACCACAACAACTGACGTAACTTATTCAGCGGAAAGTCAAAAGATAATACGATCACTAACGTTAACCTGCAGCTGTAATGTTACCAGCTGCAGACTCTACGGCTACAGGAGATGACACCGTCCAGTCATCTTACAAAAATGTCGATGAAAACATTTCATGTATATTAAAACAACTTAACAACTACATTATCACTGAGAAAAATGACTTTTTGTAACTTAATGACAGCATACTTGGTTATCAGAGAACCAGGGTTATGTGCGGAGCGAGCAAGCCATCGCCCGCGACAGCTTTGTTAGCTAGCTAAAAAAATATGTGTGTTACGCTACAAAGAGGTAAAAAAAATCTTAAACTAAGATAATGCAATGGTTATCATAATTTTAAAACAACTATTAACAAGGAAAATACTCACATTGATAACTCTACCAAGGGTGGTCCTGGAAAATCTTAAAAGTGAGGGCCACAGTCCTTATTCTTGACCCTCAACTCAACACTCTGAGAATCGGGACAGCACTAGCACTTCGCGGGAGCGTGGATTTTTGAGACTGAGGGTTAAGATTGAGGGTTAAGATAGGAATTGGGATTGGGCCTTAATTTCTTTTTTTCCAACCTGCGGGAGGTGGGCTTTCACAAGTCAGAATTAGGTCAGACAGGCGTAGCTTTAAATGCATTTTCTGTCCTTAACAGTAATTGTTCCTAGCATAAAACATATAGAAAATATTTACAAGTTAGGGCCAGACAATTCATACATAGCTGCTGTTTATAGCTGCTTTGAGTGCAGGGTATTGTAGTCCTACACTCAACCATAGTATTAAAAAACACAGTGGTGATTTTAAACTGTCCAAATCTTACATTTGGAAGATGTCATTTATTAACACATCATGTTTTTCATCCAAAATAAAAAGTGTTTGTTTTTATAGTGTATTTAAATTGATGGTTGCCATTTCTTTGTGTTACAGCTGGTAGAAACAGAAAATGTTCGAGGCGTTATCACCATGAACGAGGAGTATGAGACCAAATACTTCTGCAACTCAGCTGAGGTGAGTTCACTTCACTGAGGATTCCATTTAGAGGCATCCTGTGTCTATAACAGAGCCATTAACACTATAATAATATTTAATATAATAATAATAATAATAATAATATAAACACTATTGATACAGTCGAAGACACAAAATCACCAAGTGCTCATTTCACAGTTTTAAGTAGTCCACGTTTCTTTTGTGACTCTCCTCAAGAGATGGAGTTTTGTTTCAGTTAGATTATTTAAATTAACTGAACTATTAATGATTGGTTTATACCTGAAATACAAAGTCAGTTTATCGGTTAGTCAGTCAACTGAAATTTAATCAGCAACCATTTTTACAATTGATTTATTGTTTCAGTCATTTTTCAAACAAGAAGTGTCAAACATTTACTGGCTCCGTCTTCTAAAATGTGAGGATTTTCTGATTTTTCTTTGCCATATATGATAAATAAACTGAATTTCTGTGGGCTGGACAAAACAAGTAATCTGAAGTAATCTGGGAAATTCTTACAGGCATCAACACTGTTTCTTTTGCATTAATTGACAAAATAATAAGCAGATTAATTGATAATGAACATAATCATTTGGTTTGGTCTCAGGTTGGTGCTGCTTAGATCTGAAAAGCATCTGTTGAGTATCAGTGGCTGATTTCTAACATTATAAACAGAGCTGAGGGTGTTTTTTTTTCTTTACATATTCCACTCATCCATGAGTGGTTGATTTGATGTGTTTGATGCTGGCATCAGGAGTGGCGGGCTGTAGGGGTGGAGCAGCTGAGGCTGAGCACGGTTGACCTTACTGGTGTCCCCAGCCTGGAGAACCTGTGCCGAGGTGTGGAGTTCGCCTTGCAGCACCGAGGGAAGGGAAGCAGCGTGTATGTCCACTGCAAGGCTGGACGTTCCCGCAGTGCCACACTCGTTGCTGCATACCTCATTCAGGTCAGTACACATTTTGTCAGGGGGGACTCCAACTGAGGCTAATATGAGGCTTCAGCAGTCACACTCACACAGATTAAGTGGGAATCTTTCAAAGCTTGTCTTTTCAGGTAGTCTTTTCTCAGACAATACATGTGCTGAGCTGAAGTGGACTGCTCAAATCATTAATGTCACAGTAATGTCATAAGATCCCCACTTGATTTAACTGAAGCCTCAAATGAATTTCAACTGGACTTTAGAATGCTTTTTTACACAGAATGAGGACTGAGCCATTTTTTCCCTCTCTTCTTCTTATTTAGTTTTTAATTATTTTTTGTTAAGTTTAATACTAAAGTTGTTTGAGTGAAGACTCATGTCTAAGGTACAGTTTATACTGCTCAAAGGAAATAAGGGAACACTTAAAACACACATCAGATCTTGATGAAGGAATTATTCAAGTTGAAAATCTTTACTGATGTACATTGTATAATTTGTTTAGAACAAAATGATGTAACAACCATCAGTGGAAACCAAAATCATCAACCCACTGAGGGCTGGATTCAAAATCACACCAAAAATCAAAATAACAAATTGTAATCACACAACCTCATCCAACTTCCGTAAATTTTATCACAGCAACTCATAATGTGACACAGTAGTGCATATGGCCCCTGCGTGCCTGTATGCACTCCCGACAACATCACGGCATGCTCCTGATGAGTTGGCAGATGGTGTCCTGGGGGATCTCCCCCCAGACCTGGATCAGGGCATCACTTAGGTCCTGGATGGTCTGTGGTGGTACTTGGCAGTGTTGGATGCACCGATACTTAACGTCCCATAGGTGCTCAATTGGATTTAAGTCAGGGGAACAAGAGTGCCAGTCAGTGGCATCATGTAAGGAAAAAGGGCTCTTCTTACCTTGAATGCTGCTGTTTGCAGGACATTGTAAATCTCCTGGTTGTCTTGTTAGTAAGCATTCCCTTGGGGTTGAAGAAAGAGCTGGTCCCTGTAGCTTGTCTGCATTCAAATCATGCAGGGATTTTCCCCTATTGATGTATGATTAATAATTTGTCATTCATGGTTTTTACATCCAGACTGGGTGAATTGTGTAGGATTTGTTGTTCTGCCTTTGTACTGCTGTACTATTCCAAAGCTTTATATAAGATTACAGCTTAACCTCAAAGTTATTGTTCAATTTCAAAGCCAAAAATGGCCACAGTAACGCTGATATCAACATCCAGGAGATTCACTGATTTTATGAATCTTGGTCCCATCTGTTTCTCCAGTCCATCAGTGAATAGCAACTCTGTTGATTTTGACATTTGCACTTTTCTGCTGACAGTTACACTGCTGGACTCCAGAGGAAGCCTGTCAGAAGCTGGCGTCTATGCGACCGCACATTCTGGTGCGTTCGGCTCAGCTGGACATGCTGAGGAAATACTACCAGCAGGTGTGTAAACAGTCCAGCTGAGTGAGCAGGACACCGGGTCAGACCTCATTATGCTCCCACAGCTGCTGTAACACTGGACTCAGAGCCTTATACAATACTCCATGTCAGAATGTACACCCACTGAAGACAACACCAAACCGCTTGTATTTCCCTTAATGTTTTTAAATCAAATCGTCAAGTTTTTACTGGGAAATGGCAACCTTTTAATAGGAAATTCACAACTTGGCAGTAAGCAAAAATGGCAATTTGTACAAGTAACATTCATTCACCTTCTAACCACTTCATCCTCTTGAGGGTCGTAGGGGGGCTGGAGCCTATCCCAGCTGACATTGGACGAGAGGCAGGGTACACCCTGCACAGGTCGCCAGACTATCGCAGGGCAGACACATAGAGACAGATAACCACTCTTGCTCACATTCACACCTACGGACAATTTAGAGTTATCAATTAACCTAATTAATCTGCATGTCTTTGGACTGTGGGAGGAAGCCTCAATGCCCGGAGAGAACCCACGCTGACACGGGGAGAACATGCAAACTCCACACAGAAGGGCTCCCACACCCGGGATCGAACCGGGAACCCTGTTGCTGTGAGGCGACAGTGCTAACCACCACACCACCGTGCAGCCCGAAGAAACATTATCATTTTTTTTAATAACTTTTATCATATAAAACATGCAACTTCTTTCGTGTAACTCCCTGACTGCCTGGTTTCTTGCTTGTGGCTGAAAGATGTTAAAAAAAATATACAAAAAGATAATGATGGTTTGTGACTGTAATCATAAAAACACTCAGCAAGACCAGGACATTTTATTACATAATTCAGCAGTCAAGCTGCTACTGTGTTTACTGGAAAACATTTCAATTCAATTTATCACACCTTCCTGCACTGCCTCAGAACTTCCAAAATACTGACAGTGATGTTAAATAAAATATAAGTGAGTGAAAATGGTCTATTGGTGTTTATGCTCCTTTGTTTCCACATGTAGGTACAACTAATTATAACGTGTATATATAGTGTGTACATGAAAGCTGTTATAGTGATTCTAGTGAAGAAATTACATTAAAACTAGTCTGAGTGGGCGGAAGTTTGCTGCAGAGATCAGCCTCTCATTGGGCGGAACGAGCCACCCGCTGAAGTCCCGCCCTACCACCTCCAGTTGTGTAGCAGTTTTCAACTGTTTTCAACACGTCCTTTACTAACTTTTGTGGTGTTTGATCTCGTGGGGATGTAGCCATTTTTCTGCCATGGTTCGCGTCCTGTAGGTGATATTTTTGTGGGCGTGTTACACCAAAACCTTTATCCCCCCGGCAATATTTTTGCAAGCGCACCGTTGCTGTGGCACCGTCCAGAACAATTGTGATTGGTTGAAAGAAGTACAAGCAGCCGGGGCATTTTTTTCTCCAATCTCAAAGTGTGAGTCGGCCCAGCCAGACCTTTCTTTTCTTGAGAAAGGCCTGGTGAGCGAGACTACATTAAAACATACTTTAGTAATCTACTGACAAGAGACACTGCTGTTTCACATGAATTCACACAAGAAGCTGCACCACATCCATTTTAAGTAGAGCTGAAAAGAAAGCAATACATCTACACAGAACTGTACCTCTGTAAAGTATCAGTACCTGAAATTTTTCTTAAGTTGCCAGTATATTCAGGGAACCGGAATGTAGGTGGTAAAAGTGGGAACCCCCCTTTTGTTTACATATAGAATTGGCTGAATAAACAGATAAAAGACTATAAAACTAACAAGTATTAAAATTCGCCAGTTTCCACAGAGCTATGGCAACCCTCTTAGACAAAGGAACACAAAGGCGGTAGTTGGTGTCACTTTTCTCCAGCTCTGGTCTACGACAACGGCAGAGATATTGAAAAGTGTTCTTAGCGACTCTTGTGCATTCTGTCCATCTGACGCTCTATGGAACGCACTATTTCAAATTACCTGTGGGGGGTGGGAGTATCAGATGATACTTTGAAATGTGTTTTAATGTCATGTTATGTCTCTTTGTGGTCATTGTGAGTCCCCCAGTCAATTTGGGTGATATTTTGCAAGTGAAGGGGCCCCTGGGTCTGTGCCCAGTAGGCCGTTAAGTGATCTATCGATGTGCGAGAAAGACACAGATGAAGACAGGAATGGTGGGGGACCCACAGAGACTGCTTATGCATATAGGACCCAGAATTTGGGTTCTGCCCCTGACTACACATGAAAAGAGTTTTGTTTTCAGGCACTGGTTGTTTTTGATATTTTGGGCTATTTTGTTTCCATAATGTATTTTTTTTTTCAGATTAGTGGAAAGAAAGCATTTAAAATACACACTTCAGTGTTTATTTTACTTATTAATGCAAGAAGTGCATATTTAATTAGATAATGCTACATTTCAATTCAATTCCATTTTATTTATAAAGCCCAATATCATAAATCACAATTTGCTTCACAGGGCTTTACAGCATACAACATCCCTCTGCCCTTAGGACCCTCACAGCGGATAAGGAAAAACTCCCCAAAAAAACCCCTTTAACGGGGGAAAAAAAAATGGTAGAAAACTCTGAGGAGGGATCCCTCTTCCAGGACGGACAGACGTGCAATAGATGTCATACAGAACAGATCAGCATAATAACATTAATAAAAGTAATAATATTATCGTTATAGTTCTGGCTACTGTGGTACAATATGTTGAAAGTATATATTAGTCTGGCAGTATACATGTGTGATAATAATCATATGTGTATAATAACAGTAGATAAGAGTTAATCTGAGAGACAGTGGAGCACAAAGGCTCCGGAGAAGAAGCCGAGTTAGTGACATCCAGAATGGCCGAATTAGCAAGATGCAGTAATAGGATACGAGAGAGAGAGAGAAGGAGAGAAGGTGCCCGGTGTATTATAGGGGGTCCTCCGGCAAACTAGGCCTAAGTCAGCCTAACTAAGGGCTGGTACAAGGCAAGCCTGAGCCAGCCCTAACTATAAGCTTTATCAAAGAGGAAAGTCTTAAGTCTAGTCTTAAATGTGGAGACGGTGTCTGCCTCCCGGACCGTAACAGGAAGATGATTCCACAGGAGAGGAGCCTGAAAGCTGAAGGCTCTGGCTCCTGATCTACTTTTGGAGACTTTAGGGACCACGAGTAACCCTGCATTCTCACAGCGCAAAGTTCTGGTGGGATAATATGGCACTATGAGCTCTCTAAGATATGACGGAGCTTGACCATTTAGAGCTTTATAAGTTAACAGTAGGATTTTAAATTCAATTCTAATTCTTCTTTAAATTCAATTTTACAGGGAGCCAGTGCAGAGAAGCTAAAACAGGAGAAATATGATCATGTTTCTTAGTTCCTGTTAGTACACATGCTGCTGCATTCTGAATTAGCTGGAGAGTTTTTAAGGACTTACTAGAGCTACCAGATAATAGAGAGTTACAGTAATCCAGCCTTGAGGTAACTAAAGCGTGGACCAATTTTTCTGCATCTTTTCGGGTCAGGATAGGCCTAATTTTCGCAATATTACGCAGATGAAAAAATGCAGTCTGTGAGGTTTGTTTTAAATGAGAATTAAAAGACAAATCTTGATCAAATGTTACTCCGAGGTTTCTTATGGTAGTGCTAGAGGCCAGAGCAATGCCATCTAGAGAAACTATGTCATCAGATAAAGAGTCTCTGAGTTGTTTGGGGCCAAGAACAATAACTTCAGTTCTGTCTGAATTTAACATCAGGAAATTGGTGCTCATCCAGGTTTTTATGTCTTTAAGGCAATTATGAAGTTTAGTTAATTGATTACTTTCTTCTGGCTTTATAGATAAATACAACTGTGTATCATCCGCATAACAATGGAAATTTACAGAGTGATTTCTAATGATGTTACCTAAAGGAAGCATATATATAGAGTAAATAGGATTGGTCCGAGCACAGAACCTTGCGGAACTCCAAAACAAACTTTAGTATCCAAGGATGACTCATTATGAATGTGAACAAACTGAAAACGATCAGATAAATAAGATTTAAACCAGTTTAGTGCAGAACCTTTAAGGCCAATTAAGTGTTCCAGTCTCTGTAGCAGAATTTGATGGTCAATTGTGTCAAACGCCGCACTAAGATCTAATAAAACAAGTACAGAGACAAGTCCTTTGTCTGAAGCAATCAGCATGATGCACTCTAAATCCTGACTGAAATTCCTCAAATAAATTATTATCATGGAGAAAATCACACAGCTGGTCTGCGACTACTTTCTCAAGGATCTTTGAAAGAAAGGGAAGATTAGATATTGGTCTATAGTTGGCTAACACCTCTGGATCCAGGGTGGGCTTTTTTCGGAGAGGTTTAATTACAGCTACCTTAAAAGACTGTGGTACATAGCCTGTTAATAAGGATATATTGATCATATCTAATATATGAGTGTTAACTAAAGGTAAGACTTCCTTAAGTAGCCTAGTTGGGATGGGGTCTAAGAGACACGTTGATGATTTAGATGAAGAAATCACTGCGGTCAGTTCTTGAAGAGAAATCAGGGAGAAGCAATCTAAATATATATTAGGTCTTACAGCTGTGTTTGAGGTTAGATAGGTACTATCTGAGGACAGGAGGTCATGAATTTTGCCTCTAATAGTTAGAATTTTGTCATTAAAAAAGCTCATAAAATCATGTCACTAACTAATTAGCTCAGTGAGATAGAAATTGATCCTTACTCTCAGAGGTTGTGGGTTCAAGCCTCAGCTGATGCAAAAGGCAGATTGTGTTGCTAAATTCCTAAATGTCTTCCAATTCTTCTGCTTGTTGCTCAGAATTGCCTAAAAATGCCCGGAGCCGACCCATCGCTGCACAGCAGCTATAATTATTATTGTTATTCCTTTTACATAAAACTCTTTCTCAGCAAATATGGGAAACACTATCAAATTGTTTATTTAACCCTTAGAAACCTGAGCAAATTGGCTTGATTTCTTTAAAAAACATAGGAAGAAGGCAGTGAGCAACTTAACTAGAAATGACCCAAAAATAAATAAATAAAATAAAATAAACAGTAAGAAGTTATAAAATATAAATGTTACCTGGAAAAAAAGGCAAAAAAATGGAAAAAAATACAAACTCCAAAAGTTAGACATTTTCCCCATTTTTTAATAATAATTTTCAAAAAATTATCAGTCTTTCTCAAATTTTTAAAAAAAAATGATTTTCAGGTCATTTCCATGTCCTCTTTTACCAGCTTATTTCTCATTGTCATTTTATTTTTCCATGTGTTTGAAAAAAAAAAATCAAATTGATTTGCCCAGGTTTCAAAGGTTTAAATGCTTGTGAAAGGGCACTTGGATGCAGCACAAGAAAACTGATGTTGACACAGGTCTCAAAGGGTTAAAACAGTATGAATAGTGCTTGTATAAAAATGAGGCCATAGAATAACATCAAGTATAAATCATTCATTTGATCTGTAGCTCTGAGAGACAACAGATCAGACAAAGATGAGAGAGAGAGAGATAGACATTCATTCATTCATCTTCTAACCGCTTCATCCTCTTGAGGGTCGTGGGGGGGCTGGAGCCTATCCCAGCTGACATCGGGCGAGGTTGCCAGACTATTGCAGGGCTGACACATAGAGACAGACAACCATTCACGCTCACATTCACACCTATGGACAATTTAGAGTTATCAATTAACCTAATCCCCAATCTGCATGTCTTTGGAAGGAAGCCAGAGTGCCCGGAGAGAACCCGGGGAGAACATGCAAACTGGAGGGCTCCCACACAGAAGGGCTCCCACACCCAGGATCAAACTGGCAATCCCCTTGCTGTGAGGCGACAGTGCTAACCACCACACCACCGTGCCGCCCAGAGATAGACATGTTTATGTTTATTTTATTTAGAAAGGGACAGTGCACATTAATTAACATGATCACTTAAGTGACGTAAATGTGCCAGATTTAGCCATGCAGGCTAATTTTCACGCAGTAGAGAGAGAGAGAGCGTAACGAAACTTATCTTACAGCACATCAGTATTTTAAGAAACGTTGCTATTTTAGGCAAAATTATTGTGCATTACAGATACCTCCATCAATTTTCTTTGTGAGTAAAAAGACTAAGACAGAAAACTACTATAAAACGGACAGACGCTTTCAGTGTGTTTGGCCCTTCATTATAATCTTGCTAACAACACATTACATAGGTCTACTTAATACTGTAATCTGTATTCATATGTCATATGACGTGCCCTTTTGACTGTGGAAGAAATAAAAAAATACCTTCTATTTTGACTGTTATACACTTCATTTTGCTTCCTTTCTGTCCACTGTATCTGTTCCAAATGAGAAATGGCATAAAGGAATTTGCAGAAACCAAAGTGGGCATTTAATTATTTAATTTTTCATATGGTAACAAAAAATAGATGTGTATATATACATACATATAAATATATATATGTATAGAAATGTATATATAAATATACATATACATATATATATATATATATATATATATATATGTGTGTGTGTGTATATACAGTACAGGCCAAAAGTTTGGACACGCCTTCTCATTCAATGCATTTTCTTTATTTTCATGACTATTTACATTATAGATTCTCACTGAAGGCATCAAAACTATGAATGAACACATGTGGAGTTATGTACTTAACAAAAAAAGGTGAAATAACTGAAAACATGTTTTATATTCTAGTTTCTTCAAAATAGCCACCCTTTGCTCTGATTACTGCTTTGCACACTCTTGGCATTCTCTCGATGAGCTTCAAGAGGTAGTCACCTGAAATGGTTTCCACTTCCACTACTTTAAGAAATGAAGGTCAGTCAGTCCGGAAAATTGCAAAAACTTTAAATGTGTCCCCAAGTGGAGTCGCAAAAACCATCAAGCGCTACAACGAAACTGGCACACATGAGGACCGACCCAGGAAAGGAAGACCAAGAGTCACCTCTGCTTCTGAGGATAAGTTCATCCGAGTCACCAGCCTCAGAAATCGCAAGTTAACAGCAGCTCAGATCAGAGACCAGATGAATGCCACACAGAGTTCTAGCAGCAGACCCATCTCTAGAACAACTGTTAAGAGGAGACTGTGCCAATCAGGCCTTCATGGTCAAATAGCTGCTAGGAAACCACTGCTAAGGAGAGGCAACAAGCAGAAGAGATTTGTTTGGGCCAAGAAACACAAGGAATGGACATTAGACCAGTGGAAATCTGTGCTTTGGTCTGATGAGTCCAAATTTGAGATCTTTGGTTCCAACCGCCGTGTCTTTGTGAGACGCAGAAAAGGTGAACGGATGGATTCCACATGCCTGGTTCCCACTGTGAAGCATGGAGGAGGAGGTGTGATGGTGTGGGGGTGACACTGTTGGGGATTTATTCAAAATTGAAGGCACACTGAACCAGCATGGCTACCACAGCATCCTGCAGCGACATGCCATCCCATCCGGTTTGCGTTTAGTTGGACGATCATTTATTTTTCAACAGGACAATGACCCCAAACACACCTCCAGGCTGTGTAAGGGCTATTTGACCAAGAAGGAGAGTGATGGAGTGCTGCGGCAGATGACCTGGCCTCCACAGTCACCGGACCTGAACCCAATCGAGATGGTTTGGGGTGAGCTGGACCGCAGAGTGAAGGCAAAGGGGCCAACAAGTGCTAAACACCTCTGGGAACTCCTTCAAGACTGTTGGAAAACCATTTCAGGTGACTACCTCTTGAAGCTCATCGAGAGAATGCCAAGAGTGTGCAAAGCAGTAATCAGAGCAAAGGGTGGCTATTTTGAAGAAACTAGAATATAAAACATGTTTTCAGTTATTTCACCTTTTTTTGTTAAGTACATAACTCCACATGTGTTCATTCATAGTTTTGATGCCTTCAGTGAGAATCTACAATGTAAATAGTCATGAAAATAAAGAAAACGCATTGAATGAGAAGGTGTGTCCAAACTTTTGGCCTGTACTATATATATATATATATATATATATATATATATATATATATATATATATATATATATATATATATATGTATATATATATATATATACATATATATATATATATATATATATATATATATGTATATATATACATATACATATATATATATATATATATATATATATATATATATATATATATATGTATATGTATATATATATATATATATATATATATGTATATATATATATATATATATATATATATATGTATATATATATGTATATATATATATATATGTGTGTGTATATATATGTATATATGTGTATATATATATATATATATATATATATATGTATATATATATATATATATATATATATATATGTATATATATATATGTATATGTATATATGTGTATATATATATATATATGTATACATATATATATATATATATATATATATATATATATATATATATATATATATATATATGTGTATATATGTACAGTCAGGTCCATAATTATTTGGACAATGATACAGTTGTCGTCATTTTGGCTCTGTACACCACCACAATGCTTTTTTCAAAAATGTAGTATGAACCGTGTAGGAATTACAACCATTTCTTCACACAGTCCCCCGACTTTAAGGGCTCATAAGTATTTGGACAAACTAATATAACCATCAATTAAACAGTCAGTTTTAATACTTGGTTGCAAATCCTTTACAGTCAATGACTGCCTGAAGTGTTGGACACATAGGCATCATCAGATGCTGGGCTTCTTCCCTGGTGATGCTCTGCCAGCCCTTTACTGTAGCCGTCTGCACTTCCTGCTTGTGTTTTGGGTGTTTTGCCCTCAGTTTTGGCTTCAGCAAGAGAAACGCATGCTCAGTTGGATTCAGGTCAGAAGATATGACTTGGCCGTTGCAGAACATTCCACTTCTTTGCCTTAAAAATGTCTTTGGTTGCTTTTGCAGTATGCTTCAGGTCATTGTCCAACTGCACTGTGAAGCATTGTCCAATGAGTTTTGAAGCATTTGGTTGAATCTGAGCAGATAATGGTGCCCCAAACACTTCAGCTTTCATCCTGCTGCTCTTGTCAGCAGTCACATCATCAATAAATACAAGAGAACCAGTTCCACTGGCAGCCATACATGGCCATGACATAACAGTACCTCCACCATCCTTCACTGATGAGGTGGTGTGCTTTGGATCATGAGCAGTTCCTTCCTTTGTTCCTTCTCTTGTCTTCCCATCATTCTGGTAGTTGATCTTTGTTTTATCTGTCCATAGTATGCTGTTCCACAACTGTACAGGCTTTTTAGATGGTTTTTGACAAACTCTAATCTGGCCTTCCATTTTTAAGGCTAACCAACGGTTTGCATCTTGTGATAAACCCTCTGTATTTATTCTAGTGAAGTCTTGTCTTGATTACAAGAGCAGCAGGATGAAAGCTGAAGTGTTTAGGGTACCATTATCTGCTCAGATTCAATTAAATGCTTCAAAACTCATTGGATGATGCTTCACAGTGCAGTTGGACAATGACCTGAAGCATACTGCAAAAGCAACCAAAGACATTTTTAAGGCAAAGAAGTGGAATGTTCTGCAACGGCCAAGTCATATCATCTGACCTGAATCCAACTGAGCATGCGTTTCTCTTGCTGAAGCCAAAACTGAGGGCAAAACACCCAAAACACAAGCAGGAAGTGCAGACGACTGCAGTAAAGGGCTGGCAGAGCATCACCAGGGAAGAAACCCAGCGTCTGATGATGTCTATGGGTCCAACACTTCAGGCAGTCATTGACTGTAAAGGATTTGCAACCAAGTATTAAAACTGACTGTTTAATTGATGATTATGTTAGTTTGTCCAAATACTTATGAGCCCTTAAAGTTGGGGGACTGTGTGAAGAAATGGTTGTAATTCCTACACGGTTCATACTACATTTTTGAAAAAAGCCTTAAATGAAAGCTGAGAGTCTGCACTTTAAGCAGGTATTCATTGTTTCATTTAAAACCCATTGTGGTGGTGTACAGAGCCAAAATGACGACAACTGAATCATTGTCCAAATAATTATGGACCTGACTGTATGTGTGTGTGATTTCATTCACCAACGCCTTGTCATGGTCAGCGCCAGTTCAACATATTGATTTAAGCCAGAAAAGAAAAAAAGCAAAGCAGCCCATGGGTTCCTACTAACACACTCTGCAGTCTGTTCCCATCACACCTCACGCTGTTTAGCTGCAGCTGACGTGTTAGTTTGTTGTTGTTTTTTTCATTTCGTGGTCATTAAAATCTCCGACTCAGCTGTGATGAAACAAGTGGCTTTCTGCTTTCGGCCACTGAATATCACGTTATCTGCACTCCACTGATGATGTCTTTCAGTGCTTACAAAACAAAACAAAACAACCAAAGAGAGGCAGCAATGCGCCAAAGGCGCCTAGTCTGTCATCCAACCCCAACAGACGAAGAAGAAGCAGAACTGGCTCCATGTACTCCGTGCTGTTCTCCTCCTGCCCATTAGCAGGCGGCAGCTCACCAACAGTTATTCAGTTCTAGTGAACTAACATGGCGGCGTCGCTGGTGCGGTTTGTCCGCGGTGGTCTTGAAAGAAATTTTAACCGTAAGTATGCTAGAAACTGATTTTATTTTGTACACGCTGTCTGATACAGTGGCCTATTGAATTATGTGTGCATTTGCCTGCCACTGAAAACGACACTGTCTCACTTTCAACCGTCATATGTCTCAGGTTTGACCTTCGAGCTAGCTAATCCTAACGTTAGCCTGCCGTTGATAGGCGTTAACAGATGAGTTTATTTAGGCACATTAACGATCATATCGAAATGTGAGTGGATGTGGGACGAGTTTTTGCTTTGTATCCTTGGCATGCTGTTAACATTGCTCCAGTTCATCAACAGCTCTGTAGAAGTTACCAGTATTACAAAACTGTAATTAAGTAACGTTAGTAAGAAGGTGCAGAGTGCAGAGGGTGTTTGAATAAATATGGGCCGATTAATGTAACAGGCTCCTATGTGGTAGTTAGATATAACAGTGTACAGTATATACAATGATACTTTCATGTGTGTTTCATTGAATCGTTGAATTCTTATTAAGAATATTGATAGCGAAGATATTATCATGTTTAGGGATGCACGATAATATGGGTACGTCATCTGTATCGGCCGATATTGGCTTGAAAGAAATATTGGAAACAGCCAACATTCTTTTTCTTAAAATGCACAATGTATGAATATTACATACATTGGAAAGCATTCTATTTTTATGTTTCCAGCTGCTGGTAGGCCATCTCGATAAGAATATGCATGCATAATATGGCGTTAATTCCACTACAGAAGAAACTTGATGATCACTAACATTTGGTGGGGGAAAAAGTGGATAAAAATCCAATATTGTACGTCCCAAATCATGTTAAATAAATATTAGTGAGTATTTAGACTATGAAACCTTATGTGGTGCCTGCAAGAGGGGAGAAGTTTGAGTTTAGTTTCTAGGGTGAAATAGTCTGGAATGATGCTACCTGCCCATTTCCTTGTTCTGAAGGAGTACAAGCTCTGAATGGAGGGCGGGCTGGCACCAGTGATTATTTTTTCTGTCTTGAGTCATTAGTTGCATGTTTATAATCTTTGTTTTACTTCTCTCCCTCCTCCTGTAATTTTTTTTTCTAGTTGTAAGGAGTTCGTGTCTCCTCCAGCAGCTGACTAGGCTGCAAAGCTCCACAACTGAGACCAGACGTGAGTACACACTGAGCGATGCAGCAGGAGACCAGTACTTAGACGTTTTACCTAAGTAAAAGTAGCAGTACCACAGCATAGAAATATTCAACTCAATTTCAGCATAAGGATATAGGCAAAAGACACCCCACACTTTATTTAAATTTACTGCAACAAAAGTACTGTAAGGAGACATCAGTTCAGGGCACAAGAGGGTGCAGAGCCATGTCCACACTAGGGTCCTCGGTAAAATATTGAACTGTTCAGTCCGCCCTGCATGGATCAATACACCCTTATGGACCACAGGTTTTCGGTTTTGCTATTAAGTATGTGTGCCTATCCATGAATGTGCAAAGAGAACGGCCGAGTCAGCCTGCTGCAAAAAAGCCCTCCCTGCGAGTTAATGTCCAATCACTGTTGTGGCTACACCTATTCACCCCCTCACACTGTTGTAACTGGAGCCGGGGAAAGTGACGCTCGCCTCACATAGAAAAGAAGCGGAAAAAACAAACATAGAGAGCCATGGCAAAGGCAAGCGGAGGAGTCGAGAGACAGAAGTTTGAAGAACTACCGCCATCATCCAAATCTCCGGTGTGGGATCATTTCAGTTTTGCTGTTGAATAAAATGATGAGGGAGTATTAACAGAAATTTCACTGTCTGCAAACGTTGCTTGACACATGTCAAGTGTTTCCCCTACCATTATATTAGGGGGGCGCCCCGCCCTTTACCTTGTCCTTTTATTAAACAAACTAAATAGCCTTAGTTATTTATCTTATTTACACAACGGCATGTCATTTCTGTATCTACATGGTTGCATGTTTACAATCCTCCTTTGCTCTCTGTATCGCGCATGGCGGAGTTCGGCCCCAAAGTGCGCATGCGCACATACACACACACAGACACGTGCGCGCGCTCACACACACACACACACACAGGGTCCAAAACTAACACTCGCCAATTACGGGTAGATTTTGTCTCTGGCTGGTAAATTTTTAAGACCACTCGCCACTCTGGCGAGTTATTTTTTACCAGCGAAAAATGCATTTTTTGTTACTAGAGAACGATGCTGCTATCGGCTGGTTTCCTGGCAGAGTAATGTGTATTTCAGGCAGAGATGATCTTTGGTCACGTAAGTGCGTCAGTCATAACGTTAACACAGCACGCCGAGGTGGATAGCTGTTAGGCTCATTGGCGAGGCGCAGCTGTGAGGCTAGCGGAGCGCTAGCCGCAGCATGACCGGAGGGAAGCACAGCCAGTTAGCCTCCGCTAGCTTCCCAGGTAGCCCTGGCTCTCTGTTTGGATCCAACCAGAGCACCGAGCCCCGATTTGTCATTCAGGTTAAAGTGGGAAGAAGCAGCGGGTTTTTTGGGCAGCTGAGTGAAGTGGAGCCTGCGGAGGAAACACTGGGACCGTCTGGATGTCATAGTCCGTGGAGGTGCTGCGGAGGTGCTGTGGTGCTCGGCTGCACAGATAGGAAACCCCTCGGCTGACAGGATGTATCACTCTGTCACTCCGCTACTTTGTTAACAGGCTTGTTCAAGATGAACTGCGCCTCGCCTGGAAAGTAGACGAGAGCAGGGCGGCCGCAGCGGGGGGCAGTGACAAAAAGCCGCGGTGAAGTCGGACAGTTTCCCGACAGTTTCCAGCAGCCTTCAGTCCGTACAGGAAGTCACAGACACACTAACATCCTGTCTGGAATGATGTCAGTTCATTAAAAAAGTGATCAGACCCATATGTCAGTTTGTTCTCAGTCTCCAGTTGTTTTAATTATGATAGATTAATTTATTAAAATGCTTTACAGGTGATCTGTAGTTTATGTTCATGGTTTATCCTCCATTTGACATGAATGCTCTTGTAAATCAGCATCATATCAGTTTCACCTGTCCCCTCAACTACACAGGCTAAATAAACAGTGCTTGACTATAAGGTTCATATTTTCAGAGGGAAAAAAATACAAGACAACAGCTTTCATTAAGGCTCAGTCAGATACAGTCAGGGCTTCACATCTGTACAGATGTTAGTTTAAGAATCCTCACATCCCACTGACCACAAGTCTCTGTGTTGCTAAATACTTCAGTAATTTAAAAAGTCCAATATTAAAGCCGCTACAAGGAACTTTTAACTGGATATGCAAAAGTCTCTTGTTTCTGCTGATGTCTGTGCGTGACCTACAACAGCAAATGAGACCATCGGTGTGAAGATAAGCTATTTCTATATAGTGTATATCCATACCTTTATGAAACTGTGTCCGGGTCTGCCGCAGGTCGCTTCCAGGGCGAAGCGATTTTCGGCACTTAGACGGCACACGTCATCTTACCTAGCTGCTTACATTTAGTGACTCTTATAAATAGTCACTATTCCTCCTCCTCGACCCGACGTCCGCGGGGAGTTAAAATAGCAGCAATCATCGGGTAAAAGTTCTGTGAAAGCACTGGACTCACCAACAATCAGCCACATCTCAGTCACACAGAGAAAATCCAATCCTCGGGAAGTCAGGAAATCCTTCAGGATAAACGTTTTGTTCGCTAGCGATCTAGCATTTACCAGCCCAATCCTGGCAGGAGCCGGCAGGTCCACGGTGTTGGGTGTCCGGGGAGCCACACACAGAGGCTGCAGGTTGCGCAGATTCACCCCGCGTCAGCGGGGATGAGGAGAGCAGGGGCCGCAGGGCTGGAACACCTCCTCCGGGCCGACGACAGGTACCAGCCAGGCGTCGACAGGGTCCAGCGAATGCCGAGAAATAAAGAGGCGAGGCACCGCTCCATACTCAGTCCAAGAAGCCGTGGAAGTGCTCGCCAAACAGGCCTTCAGCCTTACCAGCCGACCGCTGCGTTTACCCCGGCGGCAGTGGCGCTTATGCCGGAGAGATGGAGCTGGGGCGCGGCAGAGGTGAGCTGGGATCCCCGATAGGAGCGGGGGCAAAGTTTTCCCGTCTTGTTGTTTCATTCATCCCCAAAACAAACACATGCGT
Organism: Epinephelus lanceolatus; assembly: GCF_041903045.1. Lineage (NCBI taxonomy): Eukaryota > Metazoa > Chordata > Actinopteri > Perciformes > Serranidae > Epinephelus > Epinephelus lanceolatus. The sequence continues at coordinate 50,273,102 of NC_135735.1, read as the reverse complement.
GAGCCAGGTAAGCGTCTTTACGACAATACGCACTAGAGCTCATGGGAGATGTAGGCTTTATTCCAGCAAAACACTTCGCTTTTGTCCACAGGGTCGCCAAAATCAACTCAAAATGAAAGTTCCTTGTAGGGGCTTTAATATACAGTAGACTCTGTATAGTTTAAGATGAATGTATTTAGTCTCTGACAACTAAACTTCACCATCAGTCACACAACATGTTTTCTGTTACAGAATAAACCTTCAAATCAGACAAATACAATCTTAATCTCTAAAATTCAACAAAAATGAATAGTTTATGTAAAACGTCATCTTGTTGAGTTGACATCTGAACCAATCAGCTGTTAGATCAGGTGAGAGCCAGGCGGTGCAGTTGGTGGAGAGCAACTGCAGCGCCTGGCTCTAAAAACTGCGGCTGCCTCGCTCTTGTGGTTTTATCGCCGTCCACTTTTGTAATACGTCAGAGCAAGTTGGGATGGCGCGGGATCTGCGCAGGCCTGGTTCATCTTGATCGAACCTATTGTTAATGTACCTCCATGCTCTGAACCCCCGTAGAAGATGAAGAAGTAAGAAAAAGTATCATGTGGCGATGCTGGCCAGGTATTGCGGAGCCTCCCGCGAAAAAACAAAAAACTAAAGCAAAAGAACCTGCTGAGGCTGAGATTTTATCAACCGACGACCAAGAGACGGAGGTTCATGTTGCTGCTGCTGCTCCCGCCGCCGCCACCCCTCAGTCTCATCCACCGGCAGCATTAAGTGACTTGACTTTTTTTTCCTTTAAATTATTAAGTATTTGGTTGGCTGGTAAAATATCTGCCTGGCCGGTAAAAAAAAAAAATCACTTATCAGCCACAGCAGCATGTCAAGTTCAAAGTCAAGCAAAATAAAGAGATAATTTTGGGGAAAAAATTGTTCTCTTTACCACAAAACACGTGCCGAAACCCAACTGAAACCGTGGCACAAAAACCGAGGTACGGACTGTACCGTGGGCTACCTGTACCGTTGCACCCCTAGTCCACACTGTATTAAAGTTCATTGTAGCTAGTAAAAATGTATGTGGTTTTTGCTCTTTCCAGCTATTGCAACTGCTGTTCGTTCGATAAAAGATAGGACTTAGATATGAAGTTTATAAACTGATTTTACAACCACTAAAACTAAAAGAAAAACTGTCACAAGGTCATTTCAGTACAACTTCTGTTTAACTACATAACTAAGTAAAGTAGGTCTATTTAGCTAATTGTCTACATTATTTCATTTATATTAGGGATGAACAGACTGTGAAATTCAAATTGATCTTCATATGAATGACCCAGTATCAATTCAAAAAATCTGAGATCGATCCTTGACATACGCTTTTCTTTTTTCCATGAATGTGTGAAGCTTTAACCCCTTTAATCTCGCCAGTAGTAAATGGGCCCTGGAGCTTAATTATTAACAACTGCAGCTCTGACGTTACTGGCTCTTTTATCTGTAACTGTTAGCTCACTTTTTTATGTTTTGGTGTCATTTATTATCATCTCCATCAGCCTCTCCTGCTGTCTGTATGTCAGGGCTGCTGTGCCACTTTTATGCACACACAGACACACAGACATGCAGTAGAGATGCTGCGAAGGTGACGGAGAAGTGAAATTAACTTGAGTTGATGACAACTACGCTTGTTACTTTAAGTGCAATAAAACCTCCATGAGGAAAAAGACAATACTTTATCAATACACCTGTTCAGCAACATGGAAACATATTGAAAGGTGACATTTCAATCTGCTCTGTCCACAGTCTCTCATCCACCACTGCTAATATTATGTTAAAAACAAGCACAGAGCGCTTTCCAGCTAATAGCCAGTTGTTACTAACAAGCTGAAACAACAACTGTTTAGCTTACTTCACCTTGTATCTTAAAACTTATTAGCAGTAATGTGACCTGCAGGCAGTGAATATCCTCAGCAACAGAGGAGGAGCAGAGAGGGCAGGAGGACTGATACTGACTGATGTCTGTGCTCTTTATTCTTTCTTAACTTCACTCAGTATTGTGATGTCAGGAAAATGATGTATTTTATTGACTTTTTAGATTTGTTTCCAGTGAGATATTGAGTTTATATTGTGACTTTGCTGTTATAATGTTATTGTTGCTGTTCTAGAAATATTCTTAAGTATATATATATGTATTCTAAGATATTCAATATTTTAATCCTGTTCTGAATTTATACTCTTTTTAAAATAATTACTCATAAAATACACAGTATTAGTTGTTTGATAATCTCTTACACATTATGGCAAAAATTGGAATTGTAACTGAAATATCCCCAGTGGGATTTATATCATATCAAATTGTACTCGACTTAAATCGGGAACTTGTGAATCAAAATGGAATTGATTCACAAAATCAGTTTTGATACCCAGCCCTACAGAATTATTTACTTCCCACCACTGAAGGAGACTACTAATATAGGATTATTGTTTTCCAGCACTCGGAGGGTGACTGGACTGCTGAACTCTCTCCTTACTCACATAAGCTTCAGTTTTTGCCTCTCATGTATCATCAACATGACTTGATCACCAGCTGGTCAAAGTGGACAACTGCCCTGGGACCCAGGGTACATGGGGCCCCCAAATCTCAGGGCTTACTGTGACTTAATTTGTTAAGTCTATTAAGACTAAATAAAATATGTGAAAAAAATAAAATTTGATTAAAACATGAGTTTAGACTATTAAAGCACAGTTTCAGCTGACAGGATACGGTCCCTAAGATGGGTCCTATGAGAGAATGTTAACAGAGGGCCACAGGAGCTTGTTTTTGTCCTTTTATAGCAGGGAACTATTGTTATGTTCAAAGAACAGAGCTAAGCATGTTTTTCTGAAAGATAAATCTGACCAATGATCTTTAAAACCCTAGAAGGTGATTTAACAACACTTGAATATATATCCAGAATCTGTAGACTCAGCTAATCATCTGGATAAAATTATATATTTTTTTTTCCTAACTGTATGACCATTTTCAACATATCTCTGTGCTTTATGTGTGTGACACAGAGTTGTATTATCAGTTTCATTTGTCTACACTTCTATTTCCCCAAATTTTCTGGTATCATATGCAAGAATATTTTTATATTATTTTTCTTGGGTTGTACAAAACAAGTGATGATGCTATTTAAGGCTACTTATTTGGTATGGATTTGGAAATTAAGTGACAACTTGGGGAAACAGATGAAAAATCTTTATTGTGGAGCAGACAGAATATTTTTTGATCCAGATGGTGAGAAGAGCCTGTTGGAAGTACATTCAAAACACTGATAAGTGTTGTTAAATGGCACATTGTCCAGGATTTTTTCCTCAACATGACAAGTGCTTAGCTCTGTGACTGTAATGTAACAATACATTAGAGGCTCTAAATAAACATGTTGAAGAACCCACTGCTGATGTAAAGATTGTTAATGTGCTTAGCCCACATCACTTATTCACTTCAAATGGTTATCATAGAACACCAAATTTGTCACACAAACCGGAGTACAATAAAAAATGTCATACTGCAACCTTTATCTTCTGTTCTTCATGCAGCTACCGTCAGGCCCAAGAGTGCCATCACTCACAACCAGCTGGCAGCGTTTGGGGAGTTTGTGGCTGAGATGATGCCCAAATATGTCCAGCAGGTCCAGGTCAGTTCATACCAGAATCAGAGCGCATGTTCCTCCTGAGGAGGCTGAAAGGTTTTAATGTCAGACAGGACATTCTAAACAGCAGTTCAAAATGATCTGGAGATAATGTTTTTCTGTAGGCTGATGTAGAAGTTAGCTTTGCCATGGTTCTCTCATCTAAAAGCCAATTGTATTTTTCTATTGGATTTTGGATTATTGCAGAAGAAAAGCTCTGTGGCAAACAAACGTTTTTGATACTTAAATGGTTTGTTCAGCAAGATAATCTTCACAAATGAACATAATTTTTATGATTACTGAAGCCTAAATGTAAACGCCAGAAGTAAAAAGCTAATGTTAGGCTATAAACAAACTACACTGTGTGTTTGGCATGATGATGTTCTGTAGTCTCTTTTAGCCACTTGCTAGCAGCCATCTTTTTTAAGATGCGTAGAAGCTTCAAAATTCACTGTGGGGTATTTACTAGACTTGCACCGATTACAATATTTTGGGCCAATACCGATTTCCGATTTGCAGAGTGTTTGAATGGCCGATTCCGATTTTGGCAGATTTAATTTTTTTCAAACCACTTTACAGTACACAAGATATTGCAGTATTTTCTATCTTTCCTATATTAGAAAATTTTAACAGGAAAAAAACCCCCATAAAATTCACACAGGGCTTTACATCTACAAAATGCAGTGTTATGGACATTCTTATTTTAACAACGAGAAAAAAGGTGCACATCTGAACAGGCTGCCATGGAACATTCATATTTGGTGCACATTTGAACAGGCTGCTGTTCCCGTGAGAACGCTCCGGTCAGTAAGCGCGCAGACGCAGACACGTGCATCTTTGGCACGCGGACACGCGTCTCGTCAGTTTCAAACAGCAGCAAGAGCTCCGCTCCACTCCACTCTGTTAAGATTAACACGGACAATTAACAACTTTCTCCTTCTCTCTTTTGATGTGTGTGCATGAATGACTAAGGTGAGAAGCCGCCCATGTTAACAGATTGTATATGCATATTTGTAAGAATTGAGTGTAATGCTATTTTTCCTTTTGTTTATTTCAGAACCACACACACACACATGCTACACTTGTGAACCTCCTGCATTGAAAATTAAAGTATCCTCTCGACCCTGATTCTCTGGCCGGAATCATTTACTCCATAGTTGTCCTACCCACACCAGTGTGTCCCTGAAGTCTCCTTCCTCATATCGCCCAAGCCATGAGCTGCACTTGTGCGTGTGTGTGCGCTGCTGATATTGCGCGATGTCAATCATGCGGCATGGTGGGATTTTGACTGGCATTTTAAATCGGCATATTTTAGACTGACCGGCCGGTTGCAGGTCATGGCCGATCACGTGAAAACTGGCCCGATTCCGAGCACTGCCGATAAATCGGTGCAAGTCTAGTATTTACTGATGTATTTTATGTTGAAGAACAAAATGTGAAAGTCTCTTTAAGCTTGTATTAACCACAGACTTTATCTCACGCATCTAATGAAAAACCTACTCAAAAAACCCATTGACTAAAAGACGAGGGAACCGGGAGTGCAGAAATGCTAACTCATTTCTGTGTTTTAGGACTCATTCCTGGGGCATTCTATGTCACTCACTCATCAAATAAGCAACCTAATGTCTAAATGTTAACTTAACCACATGTGCAACCAAAATCACTGGCACTAAAACCCAACCCTCAGACCTGTACAGTCATGCAGTTTAAAGAAAGGCAGACAACATCACTTAGGACCCTTCACACCCCCTTAACCAGTCCTTTCAGCTACTCACATCAGGCAGCCACCTCAGAGCACCTCAGGCCAAAAAGTAAACTTAATAAAACTCTTAAATTCACTGCTGCTGCAATATCCATTTTAAACAAGGCCAAAGACACTGTCTTCACTTTTTAATCAAGCTTTGCACGCCTTCTGTTATTTATTTATTCATAGAATTGTTTGTCTGTTTATATAATTTTATGTGAGTCTTTCATGCATATGTGTTTTTCTGTTGTTTGTGAGCCCCTAATTTTTATGACTCTGTGCCGGCAATAGCCATGGCCAGAGGCATTATGTTTTTGGATTGTTCATCCGTTCCATTCTTGTGAACGCAATATCTCAGGAACACCTGAGGGAAATTTCTTTAAATTTGGCACAAATATCCAGTTGGACTTAACGATTGTTATGTCCCCTTTTGAAGATGGGGGACAAAAGAAGACACAACAATCAAATAATTGAAGGACTCAGAAGAGAAGTGTAAAAATGACAAGTGATTTATTTACAAACTTAACACAAGGCTCTCCAAATGTGGGGGAGGAAGTGACACAGTGGTTGGGGCAAAAAACAACAACAATATAACAAAACCAGGCCTCAGCTGACTTCTACCTCTAAAAACAAAACACAAACCAAAAACCTCACTGCCTTTATTTAAAAAAAAAAAAGGAAAAAAAAGCTTCACCAAACAATAAACCTAGTGTTTCTAAACACAAAATAGCTATGTGAGGGAAATGTATAGAGTACCCAACCCCCTTCTGTCCTCTACCTCTCTCCACATACCTTTAATTTTTAACAACTATATCAAACAGCAGCGGCAGCCCAGGCAGTCTGAGTGCAGAGGATCAAAAAGAGGGCAGAACTCCTCAGTTGTGCTCCTTTTATTGGGGACCTTAAATGATGATAGGCAGGCTGAAAGAATGAGGTAACCAATCAGCAGACTGATAAAACTGCACAAGGTTGGAACTAATCAGGTTGTTAGCACTTGGAGAGACAGGGAGGGAGAGCGAGAGAAAAACAGGGAGGGCGAATACACAGCACAAAAATGCATGTTTCCCCTGCCTGGCATGTAACAACGATGAACTTCCTGTGTCTCATTTTTTTGAATGCGATATCTCAAGAACTCCCTTAGGGAATTTCTGCAAATTTGAGACAAACGTTGGAATCAAAGGTGAATTGATTAGAATTTTAAGGTCAAAGGTCAAGGTAATTGTGACCTCACAAAATATGTTTTTGGCCATAACTGAAGAATTCATACGTCATTATGACATAATTTAACAAAATTGTCTAATAGGATAAAATAATGAAGTGCTGCCATTTTATATCCAAAAGGTCAAAGGTCAACTTCACTGTGACATCATAATGTTCAGCAAAAACACTCTTCTAGCCATTATTCAACATCATATTTCAGGAACAGAAGGGGAGACATTTGGTCAGTCACTGAATTGCTGAACCTGAAACCGTGCTGATTGTATAGACCTTATGTGCTGTCGGGGGGAAGATGTGTGTGAAGCATCCATGTTTTCACAGAACTGAACATGAAATGTAAGTAAATGGTAAATGGACCTGCACTTGTATGGCGCCTTTCTAGTCATCTGACATTCACCCATTCACACATACATTCATACACTGGTGGGCAAGGCTACCACACAAGGTGCCACACACTCACACATATGGGGTTCAGTATCTTGCTCAAGGATACTTTGACATGTAGGCTGGAGGAGCCGGGGATCGAACCGCCAATCTTCCAACGACCAACTCTGCCTCTTAGCCACAGCCGCCCAGTGAGTAAGTGCAACTTGATTGGTGTGTAGGGGCATACAGTAGAATTGTTTTTTTAAAACCTGCAGCAGTTTTTAAAGCAGAGCTGAATTCAGGGCTTAAAGTACTCCGGCACCGGCATGGCGCCGGATTTCTGTCTTGACAGACATTTCTAGTATTTTTTTTTAATTTTTATTTTTTTTTTATTTTTTTGTGGCAACAACTTGCCATGAGTAAGCATTTAACGAATCATCTTCTGATTTTCAGCGAAGCACATGGGTAGTTCCACCAATAGTGTAGTGTTATCAAGCTCAGCTGGCCAATAATAGCTGAGTGGGGAGGGTCTAAAAACAGCATGCACACACACACGGACAGGGTTTCAACACACACTACTTCCAAGCACATGTTGGCTTAGGTGTCCGTTACAGCCTGATATCCAAATGAGTGTGGGTGAATGTACAACAGAAATGCACAATTGAACTGCATTTGAATGATTAGCTTGTGTTAGCTTGACTGCCAGCTATCGGACACTGAGAGAAAACAGCATGCCATGCAGAGTTTCCCCTATATGCAACATTTTTTCCCCCCATCTTAGCACTTTAATTGTTATTATTTGGCACTACGGACGCTTCATATCCAGGTCTAGAGCGCGGCTGGGGCTGCATTTTCCTGACCAAACCTGACCCAAGTCTGGCGCAGTTTGTTACCTGACATAGTTATTGTTATGGACAGTGTGTAACGTTAAATAACCATCAACAGACTGCTATTAGGCACAGACAAACACTCTGCTCTCACAGCAGTGCAGTTTGATGAAAACTTGTAGATTACAGGCTGGTGTCAGACCAATCTGGATGTAGCGTTGGAGGTAGGACTACAATCAATCCCATGAAAGTTGCTCAGTTGCGCACAAGCGGCTATCCTGGGCTGACGAGTGAAGCCATTGCTGAAGTGCCAAGAACTGCAGTTTGACTGGCCACTTCGGGCTGGTTGCAAAACATAGCAAATCCCTGTAGACTCCCATGTTAAAACGCCTAACTTTAGAGCTAAAATAAACATGTTCACAGCCTGGTGCAAAAACAGTTTTTGTGTCTGTGGCTCATTTCATCATTCACGACAATTGTACAGGAGGCGAATTTTTTTTTTTTTTTTATAACGATCCCGTTGAAATGTTAAATGAGGCTGAAAATTCAACATAATTAAGGGTGTGGCCACTTTGACTGACAGGCTGTCTGCTAGGCCTCACTACAGGCCACTCAGCTTGACCTCTTTGCTGTGTTTTGAGGTGCTGGCGCCGGCAAGCTGGAGCCTTTTGAAGATTTTATTTTTATTTTTTTTTACAAATATTGGACAAATAATATGGCTTGCTCTATGGATAATTGTACCAGCCGACCTTCCAAGACACCAGTGCTCCAGTTTTTCGGTAGGTGACATTCTATTTTAATTTTATTTATATGTTAGTGTTAATTAGCATGTATTTTTGTTTTTCTGGCTTTTAGTTTAACTCGTTATCTCGCTGTCTAGCTACTAACCTGCATGCACTGAGGTCAAAAGGTAATACAGACGTGTTAGAATTTAGGAAATTTAGAATTTGAACAAAGGGCATCTGTGTGAGGTTGGAAAATAAAGCTCCACCAGGTTACAATATCACTAAGTTATGCTATGTAAGTGATACACTTGCCATACAGGCAATGTAACCTTAAGGTAACATTACTGCTAGACTTGAGTGGGTAACAGTTATGTTACGTTAAAATGTTGTGCAATTACAATAAGGTGTTCTCTTTTATTAATTTAGAAATATTAATGCCACGTTTCAGCTAGGGCTGTACCCAAATATTCGGATATTCGTTTCTATGGGTAGGTATTCGTTGTGAAAATTTGGTATTCAATGTTCGTTTTTTAATTTACCTTTTTTTTTTTTTTTTAAACACATTTTTTGGTGCTAAATATAGTCTTTTTGTTGTTGGTAAATGTAGGTTATCAATAAAAATCAAAACTTTTAAATCGCATTGTTGAAAATGTGAAAATGTAGCATCCTACCAACTGAGCTTGTGCGCATGGCGCACTTCAGCGCATCCGTCTGAGGCTGTGGATCAATGCCAAGTTTTACCACTTTATGACTATTCTCTCTAACTTGTAGCTGCCGTTATCTTTTGAATTTAATATGAATTATGGAACCGTTTTTGTCAACGTTTGTTTCCCCCGTTTTGTACAATAAATTATTGTTTAAAGTTTCAACAAGTTTCTTTTGGAGTGCGTGACACAAGTGTGTTTTGAAAACGGCCGCGGACTGTCACCTGCTCAACGCATCAGTACCTTCGGGTGCCATGACAGTAATAGCCAATAATGTCAAAATATCATTTACAGACCGATTTAACAGACGATCACTGCTGCCCGACCCGCAGGTCCATTTGCGGGTCCCGCGGGTTACGGGTCGACCCGCGCATCACTACTCAGCTCAGTCTATAAGGCTGTATACACAACAGTAAGGCTATAGACATTATATTCTATTCAGGCCGGCAGAACCAGCAGCGCATCGGCTCTACAGTGCACGGCACTGCTGATTAACCATTTTATTGCAGCACAGAGTGTCTGCCAGCAACCAGTTACTTGCAGAGGCTTCCTACAACTTGTTTCAACGGTTGTGATTTAATCAGAAGACAAATTAAACAGGATGACTAGCCAATGTGAAAATCAAAAGAAAGCATAGAATAATGTACTGAGGGAGACTGTTGTGCCATCACATTTTTTGTGGTTTGAGAGCGAAGATACGGTTGCCGCTGTGCAAAACTCTGCCCTAGTTTCAGCATGTTTCAAGAAGTAATGTTATTCTAACAAGATGTTGCATCTCTGGTTAAGCTGGAGTTGGTTATTGAGGCTATACGGCAAGTTAACATAAAATTTGACAGTCCACAATCCAAAACTTTGTAAAAAAAATTTTAATATTATGACTAAAATAGGCTTGTCGTCTGTTGGCTTAAACGGCAACATGTAACGTTTATAGCTTGACTGCTGCATTTAGTGTTTTTACTTCATTTTTAGCACTTACTGAACTTAATTGTATGTTACATTAGTTAGTGTGGTACAACAAAACTATGTTTAACTGTCACATGAAAAATAAGTGTAAATGCAACAGATAGAAAATGAGGAGTATGATGTCCACCACCCCTTTTAAGCTAAAATAAAGTAGTAACCTGTTGAACATTAAAGGGATAGTTTGTCATTTTGGCAAATTTGCCTATTGACATAATCCCTATAGTCATATGGGTAGGTACATTACCTTTAATTATCAGTGCCTGTTGTTCTGAGATCGGTGGGGCAGAGCTACCTGCTGCTCAGCGCGCAAAATGGAGGTGAACGGTACAGCCCCCTCTCTCCCTCAAAACTAATCAAATACACCATCAAATGACTCCAAAACGCTCTTGTGGACAACTTGTAGCTTACACATTCACCATGCTCTGAAATAATAATGTAATATTATAGCTGCTGTGCAGCGATGGGTCGGCTCTGGGCATTTTTAGGCAATTCTGAGCAACAAGCAGAAGGATTGGAAGACATTTAGGAATTTAGCAACACAAACTGCATCAGCTGAGGCTTGAACTCACATCCTCTGAGACTAAGGATCAATTTCTATCTCACTGAGCTGATCAGTCAGTGACAATTCATGTGTAGCTTCACAAATTTACTAAGCCAGACGTGCAGGTTTAGCAGCTGTCCATGCATGGAACAGCAGATTTCAAACCACTGTAAAAAATTCAGTTATCAAAACAAAAATCTGAAAATACACATACTGCATCTAGACAGCATGGAGATGTTGGTCATTTATTTTAACAATGATTGATTTGCTTTATAAGTGAAAAACTGATGTTTAACTAGTTGAGCTATGTGCAAAGTGAGAAGCCTCAGATGGTTTCACACTGAAGTATTGACACTGGATCTTTGTGCAAAGTTTGGTTTATTTTCAAGCATGAGAAGGCAGATTTTCTAGCAGGAAGAAGACTTGTAGATGCTGAACATTGATGAGTCAGGCTCAGGCAATTCTAAGCAATAAACTGGAGCACAGGAAGATGATTAAGATGTTTACATTACAATGTGGATTCTGCACCAGTTGAGGCTCAAACACGCAACCTCTGGAACCTAAGACGGTCATCTACCACTCTGAGCTAATTGGCAGATTTGAAACCACTGTAAAAAAATTCAGTTATTAAGACAAAAATCTGAAAATACACATATTGCATCTAGACAGCATGGAGATGTTGGTAATTTGTTTGTAACAATGATTGATTTGCTCCATAAGTGAAAAACTGATGTTTAAAATTGCCATTTTACATTGACTCCAATTGTTCACATTAGAGCAAAATTCAAAATGCTGTCAAAAATTCAGTTTTTGAGATAAAATTCTGAAATTTGCCACACATCATCTACCATGACTCCAGAATTTTGTCATTTTTTCATGAACATTGAAGATTTATTTAGCAAGACTTTGCATGTATATGTTTACAGTACCGTTTACAGTCAAACATTTTGATGCACTGTAGGCTCAATTTTTGATTAAATCTGAGAAACGTAGTTTTTGTAGGACAGTGTGAAGATGCTCTGTAGCAAGTTTGGTGTCAATTGAGCAAAAATTGTGGGAGGAGATAGGTTTAAAAACTTTTACAGTTTTTGAAGAAAAAAAAACAGTGATGAACATAATTTTTAATAGGTTTAAATGTACAAAAGTTACAGTTTTATCAAAGTTGTGAAGTTGTAGCACGTATGGTTGATTTGTTATGAATTTTCAAAGTTTTGAACTTTAGACGCTTGCTGTAGCGCCACCATCAGGACTATTGGCTTGAGTTTACAGCTGAGGATATCTGGCATGAGACTGGACCTTTGTGCAAAGTTTGGTGAGTTTTCACCCATGGGAAGTATGATTTCCTCGGAAGAAGAAGAAGAATACCTAGGATTACAATAGTGTCCTGGCAGCTTAGCTGCCCGGACCCTAATTACGAGACAGAGTTGTTTTGAAGCCAAATGCACAGCCAGAACTACATTGCAGACATACAGTACTTGCTGGGCAGAGTGATTTCAAACAGCGTATGTTTAGTATTTGCTTCATGTGTCGTAATATTACTTAATTATACATTATGATTTCATAGCGTGGGGAATGCACAAGCCATGTGTTGTCCACTAGAGCGTTTTGGAGTCATTTGATGGTGTATTTGATTAGTTTTGAGGGAGAGGGGGGGCTGTACCTTTCACCTCCATTTTGTGCGCTGAGCAGCGGGCAGCTCTGTCCCACCGATCTCGGAATAGCAGGCACTGACAATTAAAGGTAATGTACCTACTCATAAGACTATAGGGATTATGGCAATAGGCGAATTTGCGAAAATGTTGAAATATCCCTTTAAGAAACTTAAGTTATGTTTTCATATTAAAAAAAAAAAGCCTGTGAGGGAGGTTACCTAACACATATTCCTTTACATATCTATTTGTGCAAAGTTTTCCTCCAGGTGATGCAGACAGGCTGGACCAGCAGATGCTCAGCGTAAGATGACATAACTGGACTCCTAACAAGGCTTCACGTCTGTATTGTAAACACTTTTAGACTCATTACGTTAGCGTTGACCTCAGGGTACAAAGACCTTTTTTTATATCTCTCATAATGAATCAAGCAACTTGCTGGGATAAATTGATCAAGTATTAATCATTATTATGTACAATACAATGTGTAGAAGACTTTTCATTTAGGACTTTTGTTCACCTAATACTGTAAGTCCATACAAGTGTTCAGCTGAAGCAGATATTCATGTACCTATCCTGTTAAGCTGGTATATGTATGTGATCCATTGTGATCCACCATCTCTCAACAAAAGTGTTTGTCTTTTACTATTATTCAAAATGTATTCACACTGTGAATCCTGAATGACCAGTGCAAACAGAAGGACCGGGCTGGCCACATGCCCCGCCGTTTGATGGTCTCTGGAGGAGGGAATCCCAGGAGTGTGAGAGGTGTACGCCCCCTCGTCCCGGTTGATGGTGCCGCTCGCCCGCTTCCTGATTTCGATTGCCTCTTTTATCCAACTCTGATGTGATTATTTTGCCCTTGTCCCAGTCCATAATGTGGTTATTTCTCCTGCAGTGATCTGTGATGGCTGATTTTAAGTTTTCCTGTTCTGCTTGGTCTTTTTGTGTCCTTGTGAATCGCCCCGCTGCGATTCACATAATTGTAAATTAGTAAAATGAATGCCCCATGTGTCCCAAAGTGTTCATTCATAAAAATAGCATCCAAGAGTAAAAACAAGAACTTTACGAGTTCAGAGATTGCAGTCTTGCCTTTGGAGATCAATAAATAAAGTCTAAAAAATTTTTAACAGTGTCAGGAATAAACTAAAGGGCCTGCTAAAGCCAAGAAATGGAAAAATTAACAAGTACTGTTAAAGGGGAACTAATGTTATTTTCAACCTGGGCCCTATTTTCCGATCTACTTTTGTCTAAATGAGTGATAGGATGTTCAATATTTGACATTTCTCCAGTACCAAGCTCGGGCTGACCTGCCTGCAGCCCGTGAGCGCATGTTATATTAAATAATAGGGCACTCAGACAGCGTCAAACAACATCAAAATACATCCACTAAAAGTGCATTTTTTTTCACACAGGTAGGCTCGGATTGTTAGTATAATTATCCGACAACATAACGGAAAGGAGAAATGAACGTCTGTGTTTACCTTTAGCTGGATTCAGACAATCCGAGCCTATCTGTGTGAAAAAAAAGCACTTTTAGTGGACGTATTTTGACGTTGTTTGAGTGCCCTATTATTTAATATAACGCGTGCTCACGGGCTGCAGGCAGGTCAGCCCTAGCTTGGTACTGGAGAAATGTCAAATATTGAACATCCTATCACTCATTTAGACAAAAGTAAATCGGAAAATAGGGCCCAGGTTGAAAAAAAACATTAGTTCCCCTTTAATGCCGTGTCACGCGATGGTGGTACTGAAAAATAAAAGAACTGGTTCAATATGGAAAAAGCACCAGCAAGGTGATTGGTGATGTCTCCTCAATCTCCTCCATCTCTATCTCCTCAATCCTCAGGGAGTTAACACCTCTGACAATGGACATGTTGTCTGGTGAGCAGGCCTAGTTGTTCCCCATGGGCACGCTGGTGTCCATGCTGTTGGAGCTCTCCAGGCTCAGGGTGTCGTAGGGCTGAGGAGGGTACAAGGGGAAGTCTCCATTAAGGAGATGGTCGACAAAATATGTACTATAATAGGTGATGTTGCAGACAGGCATTCAACAGAGGATGTTTCCCTGGACAGAGACTTGCATAAAACTGCATGTGAAGATATGGCCACTGGGCCTGACAGTAATAGTAGCTTGTTTTGTAACACGTTATACCCAACTCTGGTGTAACGCGTTAGAGTACTTTGATTACTTTTTGCAGTAACGAGTAACCAAACACATTAGTTTGCTGTTTGAGTAATCAAATACTTGAGTACATTTTCAAACAAGCCAGCAGTTACTTCTGTTACTTTTAGAATGCTAGTCCTTCAGCTCCGAAACAGCAACAACTTTACTGCCCGTTCTGAAAGTCACTATGTCACATTACACGATTGTGGAGTCATAAAATCGTGCTGTGACTTGGCCGACAGACATGACACACTACATGATGGTACACACCAATTATCCCCGGTCGTCTTTCATGTCATCGGGTTATTCTTGTCCTATTTTTATTACTTTTACTATTATTTGAGTCACTGTGTCTGTTCATGTGCCAGCCGATATGTTGTTGTAGTCACCTAAAAGCGTCAGCAGATGGCAGGAGCTACATTTGAAGCACCGTATGCAAACATTCAAGCTACTATATCCTCCAACCAAGTGCCTACAAATGTTTCACAATAAAAGCCTATTTAGAAAATGGAGGGCTTCTGTCAGCCGAGGTTATTAGGGGCTTTTAATTTGAAACACATTCAGGAAGTGTTGAGTTTGAAATGACCGTACAATGTGTTAACTTTATAAAGACAATGGGTGCGGATAAAAAGTAAATATATAAAAACACAGAGGGAATAATAAATAACGGACCGTCTATAATGTAGTCTGTTTCAAATGAAGCTGGTAGCCTCTGTAGTTGTGGTGAGTAAAAGCCCAGCCACTATTTGTTAATGTCATTACCAGGCCTGGAATTTCATCATTTTAGGGGCAAGGCCACTTGGCCTTTCGCGTTGTCAATTTTTTGAGGGCACAAAGGCCAAAAGCCAGGGCAGCAAGGCCATACAATAAAACAATGATTTTAAGTCCACGTCCATAATGAATTTAATTTAAGGACTAAGGATGTATAACTATCTGTGAAATGAAAAAATAAAACGAGCTCAAGTAATAATAATGAGTATAATAATTAATAATGTGATTTATTTAATAGTACTAATAAACCCAATGTGTTTTAAATATAGAACAACCAGGTTCATGTATTTATAAGCAAACAATCTTAAATATTAGGCCTAAATATTTTTTGAGTGTACATGATAAACTGATTCACTGAACAAGACTGGCTTCCAATTTTTTTTTGATGTGTTGTTAGATAGCTAACAACAAACAAACTACAGCAGGGCTATTCAGTTACTATTTCAACTGGGCCACATTTCAAAACCAGATCATGTTGATGGGCCACATTTTTAGCAACGAGCAACCAATCCACTTTTTTTTTTCCTACATATATATTTATATATATATATACAGTAGGGCCGTAACAGTACATGTATTTGTGTCGAACTGTTCGGTACACAACTTTCGGTTCGGCACGACCCTGTACCGAATTATTGGGCACAGGATATTATTTTATTTTGTTTTATTTTAATTCCGTTTTTGCGAGCCGAACCATTTAAAATATCTAGTTCCCCGACGGACATAATTGAGTGACGGACCGAGTCCCATAAATCTCCGCTTTCACTTTGTGCAGCGCATTCTCGCATTTTGACAACATGGCAAGTGAGCCTGACAAACCTGAAGACCCACCCACAAACCTTAAGTCCTCCGTTTGGGAACACTTTGGTTTCAGGGTAAGATACGAAGATGGAAATAAACAAGTGGACAAGACAAAAGCAGTGTGCCGACACTGCAGAACAGCGGTCGGGTATGTACTTGGAAACACGTCTAACATGCTAACGCATCTAAAGCGACACTACCCGAGTTTGAACGTTAACCAGCACGACTAGAAAAAGCAATCTGGTGCAAACTACGATATCGTCGTTGTTTAAAAAGAAAGAGCGTTTCCCTGACCATCGCGCTAAATAAATAACCAACGCCATTGGAGTTGAGTAAAATTGTTTAAGCTGCACTTTAGATATAAGCATGTTTTGTTTACTGCACTTTAACAAAGTGGGAAAGCTAAGGAAGTTCCTAGTAAAACTGAATCTGAGCAGGCTTTAAAGCTGACCAGCTGCACTATACTTTTTTATTTTAATTGAGTGAAACTGTTAAAGCAGAAATGTATATTTATATTTTTCATTCAAAAAATGTGTTAAAAAAACAGCAGGATTTTATTTTTCACTTTTATATTTCTATTTTCATTCAAACAATGTGAAAAAGCAGGATTTTATATATATTTGTTTCATTCAAAAATTGTGTAAAAAGAGTTAACTGCTGTGGTGGTATGTTTTAATAAGGTTACCAATAAGTAAAAGATATTTAATAGTTGTCTATTTTTTTTTCATTACTGTACCGAAAAAAAACGAACCATGACTTGTGTACCGAGGTACAGTACAGGCCAAAAGTTTGGACACACCTTCTCATTCAATGCGTTTTCTTTATTTTCATGACTATTTACATTGTAGATTCTCACTGAAGGCATCAAAACTATGAATGAACACATGTGGAGTTATGTACTTAACAAAAAAAGGTGAAATAACTGAAAACATGTTTTATATTCTAGTTTCTTCAAAATAGCCATCCTTTGCTCTGATTACTGCTTTGCACACTCTTGGCATTCTCTCGATGAGCTTCAAGAGGTAGTCACCTGAAATGGTTTTCCAACAGTCTTGAAGGAGTTCCCAGAGGTGTTTAGCACTTGTTGGCCCCTTTGCCTTCACTCTGCGGTCCAGCTCACCCCAAACCATCTCGATTGGGTTCAGGTCCGGTGACTGTGGATGCCAGGTCATCTGCCGCAGCACTCCATCACTCTCCTTCTTGGTCAAATAGCCCTTACACAGCCTGGAGGTGTGTTTGGGGTCATTGTCCTGTTGAAAAATAAATGATCGTCCAACTAAACGCAAACCGGATGGGATGGCATGTCGCTGCAGGATGCTGTGGTAGCCATGCTGGTTCAGGGTGCCTTCAGTTTTGAATAAATCCCCAACAGTGTCACCAGCAAAACACCCCCACACCATCACACCTCCTCCTCCATGCTTCACAGTGGGAACCAGGCATGTGGAATCCATCCATTCACCTTTTCTGCGTCTCACAAAGTCACGGCGGTTGGAACCAAAGATCTCAAATTTGGACTCATCAGACCAAAGCACAGATTTCCACTGGTCTAATGTCCATTCCTTGTGTTTCTTGGCCCAAACAAATCTCTTCTGCTTGTTGCCTCTCCTTAGCAGTGGTTTCCTAGCACCTATTTGACCATGAAGGCCTGATTGGCACAGTCTCCTCTTAACAGTTGTTCTAGAGATGGGTCTGCTGCTAGAACTCTGTGTGGCATTCATCTGGTCTCTGATCTGAGCTGCTGTTAACTTGCCATTTCTGAGGCTGGTGACTCGGATGAACTTATCCTCAGAAGCAGAGGTGACTCTTGGTCTTCCTTTCCTGGGTCGGTCCTCATGTGTGCCAGTTTCGTTGTAGCGCTTGATGGTTTTTGCGACTCCACTTGGGGACACATTTAAAGTTTTTGCAATTTTCCGGACTGACTGACCTTCATTTCTTAAAGTAATGATGGCCACTCGTTTTTCTTTAGTTAGCTGATTGGTTCTTGCCATAATATGAATTTTAACAGTTGTCCAATAGGGCTGTCGGCTGTGTATTAACCTGACTTCTGCACAACACAACTGATGGTCCCAACCCCATTGATAAAGCAAGAAATTCCACTAATTAACCCTGATAAGGCACACCTGTGAAGTGGAAACCATTTCAGGTGACTACCTCTTGAAGCTCATCGAGAGAATGCCAAGAGTGTGCAAAGCAGTAATCAGAGCAAAGGGTGGCTATTTTGAAGAAACTAGAATATAAAACATGTTTTCAGTTATTTCACCTTTTTTTGTTAAGTACATAACTCCACGTGTTCATTCATAGTTTTGATGCCTTCAGTGAGAATCTACAATGTAAATAGTCATGAAAATAAAGAAAACGCATTGAATGAGAAGGTGTGTCCAAACTTTTGGCCTGTACTGTACATACCGAACCGAGATTTTTGTGTACCGTTACACCCCTAATATACAGGCATGGTCCTCCTCAACATAATGCAGAAACAGAATAAAAAAAGAGCTATCACTGCACAGAAGCATAATAAGTGACATTAACAGTATCTAATAACACACACTATCTCTCTTCCAGCATCTCCCTCTCTCCTCTCCTCCACACACATGCACACACCTCACCTCCTGATGCTTTCCTTACAGGTCAGTTACACAGGATATAGTTTTATACAGTCCATGGCAGCAACAGTCATGTTTACGACAACAAAGTCACTATTTAAAACCCAATAATATCTCACTGGAATATAAATATTCCTCCTGTCATCACAATACTGACTGAAGAAAGTCATGTTATCTCAGCATGAAAACAAACATCATTATCAGTCATTCATCCTGCTCTCTGTCCCTCCTCTACTGAGGACACTTACTGTCTGCAGGTCAGCTGCCTCAGGTGCATCTTCAGATAAAGTGTTAGCCTACATACAGACAGCTTTCATTTTAGTTTGTCTTTAACACTGTTAGCACCGCGAGAGACTGCGGACAGAGCAGATTGAAATATGGCTTTCTACATGCTGATCACATGTATTGATAAAGTATTGGCTTGGCTGGCAGAGGTTTTATTGCACTTACTCACAGTAACAAGTGTAGCTGTCGTTAACTAGAGTAATCCTGAAGTAATATTGTCTTCATCTGCACTGCGGCCTCTCTGCTGTTGAGTTTGTTTGTCTGTGTGTGTGTGTGCGCATGCTGTGAGGGGTGACATGCAGAGAGCAGGAGAGAGGCTGCAGAATGATGATGAAACCGAAACTTTAAAAAGTAACGCAGATAATGGCGGAGCTTACTGTTATTACGGTGTTGATTAAACTTGCCTTGGGTTGTTTAATACTGGGTCTCGGTACCGATCCCTGCCCGGGCGTTTGATGAAGTCTACTGGTTGGCCGGTGATAGACTGGTGTCAAACTGTCATTACAGCCCGTCTGAGCGCTTCATGCCAGGCTCAAATCAAACCCCCCCCCCCCCCCAACTGGTGATGTACTCATCGCCTCATTTGAAGTTGCCCAATAAGAATCCAGACTGTCATAGCATTATTTTTTTCTCAATAGACGCAGGTGTCAAAGCCGTGTTGACAGGAAAGAGGCAGAGGAGAAAACCGCAAAATCACTTGGGGCAGTGTGGGCGGGGCATCAAGGCCACTGTGGCCTTAGGGCAGATATTTTTTTCAAGGACACAGGGCCAAATTGGGAGGCCACGAGAGCCATGGCCCTCGTGGCCCTTGTGAAATTCCTGCCCTGATCATTACTTTATGTCCATCTCCGTTATGAAGAAATAACATTGTTTGCTAGCTTGATGCTAATGACAGTACTCAGCGGGTTGACAAACTGCCTCTGCTGTTTCACACTATCAAGTACATCCCTCAAGTCCTCATAAACAAGACAGTAAAACATCAAATGGACCTCACTCTCAATTTCACCGAGCTCACACACCTAACAGAGTCTGTCCTCCTCTGGAATGGCATTAAACCTGCTGGTCTCTAAAGCCAAGGGTAATGTTCCTGAACGTAACTGTGCACATAATGATCTTTGTCTTTTGTTTAAATTATACTTCACATACATTTCAACATCATAACAGTTTTTTATGAGACAGTAAGTTCGTAATTTTGGTTTATACCATATATCGACAGACCACTTTTCCTTATACTTGAGAAACATATTATTCTTTAACTCCCGAATATTACAAAGTAACCTGTTATGAAAGATAAATGAAAAATCATTCAAATTAAATAAAGATTTCATCTCATTAGCCCAGGGATGACCATGTAAAATGTCCCAGATAAAAATATTTTTAGTGAGTCTCTGATCTGACATCCTTACAAGTCTATTCCACAGTCGAAGCATTTCACATTTATGTCTGATGTTTGGAGGTTCCTATCCCATATCTCCACAAATAGCTAAAACTGAAGTTAATTTATGTACTCCTAAAAAAGATCGAATAGCTCTATAGTGCACAGCATTACAACTTGAGTATTCCCGGAAACCCCAAACACCAGAAACTTGTGTCGTAAAAACAATTCGAACTTCAACCACATTCACAGTATTAACTGGCCTAAAATGGCATTAGCTTAGAAATCTGATTCTTCTCCCCCGATCATACTCTTCTTCCTTTTTCTGAACGCTCTTAATGTGAGTTTTGTAGAAGGAATAGCCAAACAATTATGTTTAGTATTTTCTTTTGTCTAGATTAAGATCAATAAGACAAATTAGAAAAATTGTTAGACAGTCTAGCAGCATAACTGATGTGTTAAAAATCCTCATGCCAATTAAATCTGAAAACTACCAAATCTTGTCTTGATGATAATAATAATAAGCTTTATTTGTATAGCACCTTTCAAAATACAGTTACGAAGTGCTTTACAGATCAAGTAAAAATAACACAATCATCAAAATCATTGAGAAAAACATAAAACCAAAAACCTGATCTGCTTTACAGAGTGAGATAAAACAGTCAGGATAAAAGCATAGAACCATGATGAGCAATAATGATAATAATAATAAAACAAATAGAGTAAATGAGGTAAAATCAGATAAAAAAACAATAAAAGTGGCAAGCAACAGAGCTACTGTAAAAAAGCCTTCCTGATGTGACTTAAAAGAAGGCAGTGAGTTTGCTGACCTTAGCTCCTCAGGCAGGGAGTTCCACAACTGAGGGGCTCTAATAGAAAATGCCCAATCACCTTTAGTGACTAGGCGGGCTGTGGGAGCAGTTAGAAGGGTCATACCCGAGGAGCGCAGGCAGCAGCTAGGCTCATAGGCCACAAGTAACTCTGCAATATATGAGGGAGCAAGGCCATGTAGAGCGTTAAAAGTAATGAGTAAAAGTTTAAAATCAATCCTAAATTTAACCGGTAACCAGTGCAAAGTAGCAAGGATGGATGTTATGTGGTCTTGTCTCCTTGTATTAGTTAAAAGTCTCGCAGCCAAATTCTGGACGAGCTGGAGACGGGAAATGGCCTTTTGACTCAGTCCTGTATATATAGAATTACAATAATCCAATCTGGAGAAAACAAATGTATGAATGACTTTTTCAAGGTCTGCTTGGGAAAGGAAAGGTTTAACCTTAGCGATACTTCTGATTTGCAGATAGCAGGATTGCACTACTTTAGTAATTTGTTGCTCAAAACACAGCTCTGAATCAAAAATAATACCCAAATTTCAGGCAGAGTGTTTATTGTTGGATGACAATAGTCCAAAATTCTTTTTTAAATCACTGGTTTGGTTGGGGGGACCGAATAAAATGAATTCTGATTTGGATTCATTCAGCTGGAGGAAGTTTTGAGACATCCAACATTTAATATCGTAAAGACAGGCTAGAATGTGAGCATATTCGTCAGTATTATTGCCAGCAATGGGTACATAAAGTTGCATGTCATCCGCATAAAAATGGAAATTAATGTTATGATTATTAATAATTTCACCCAGGGGAAGCATATATATGGAAAAAAGTAATGGACCAAGAATTGACCCCTGGGGAACACCAGATAAAAACGGAGCAGTAGATGAGGAGAATTCTCCCATCACAACCGAGAAGGATCTGTCAGAGAGATAAGAACGAAACCATGCAAGGGCGGTGTCCTTAACACCGATGTGAGTTTCCAGGCGATTTAAAAGGATTTTGTGGTCAACAGTATCAAATGCAGAACTTAAATCTAGTAAAATTAGGATCGAGCAGGCCCCAGAATCAGCAGTAAGCAATAGGTCATTTGTGACTTCAATAAGAGCTGTTTCTGTGCTGTGGTAGGTTCGAAATCCAGATTGATATTGCTCAAAGATACTGCAGTTATTCATATGAGTAATAAGTTGAGATGCAACGCACTTTTCTAAAATTTTAGATAAAAAAGGTAGGTTTGAAATTGGTCTAAAATTGTTTAAAACAAAAGGGTCAAGGGTGGGTTTCTTCAGAAGGGGTCGAACGATCGCCTTTTTGAGGCCTAATGGAAAGGAGCCAGTAGTTAGTGAGCAGTTAATTAAAGACAGATTTTGAGGGCTGACTGTCTGAAATACCTCTTTGAGAAATCTAGTGGGGATAGTGTCTAACTGACAGGTGGAGGAATTTAAGTGGTGGGTTAACTCCTTTAAGTCTGACAGAGAGATTTGCTTAAAGTGGGGCAGATTTGTGGATGGTTCTGTAAAGGTGGGAAGATTTCTTGACGAAGGAGTGATATGAAGTCTAATGCCTTATATTTTATTGATAAAGTGGTGGAGAAACTGCTCACATTTTTCAGTGGAGGCTTCAATCGGCTGATTGGGTGGAGGGCTAACCACTGAATTTATTGCCTGAAATAAAACCCTGGGGCTGTGGCAGCTACAAGATCAGAAAAGTATGAGTATATTGCTTGCTTGACAGCTTGTTGATAGGCACACATCAGATTTTTGAGAATATCAAGCAAAGCCTTCAGCTTGTCTTTCTTCCATTTTCTTTCTGCTTTCCTGCGTTGCCTCTTTATATCCCTAGTGTAATCATTAAGCCAGGGGAGGGCCTTCTGTTTAGTTTGTTTACTTTTGATGGGGGCAATGTCATCAAGGACTGTCAGGCATGTGCTGTTAAAATGGTCCAGCAAGTCATCTACGGCTAGATCATTGCGGTTAAGGCTATTACTGGTAGAGGCAGCTAGAAACATACTGTTAAAATGACTAGCTGATTCAGAATTAAAAGACCGAAAGCGAGTACAAGTAGAAGGCTTGACAGCAGGAGGCAGGAGGAGAGTATGGAAGATGACAGCTTTGTGATCAGAGACATTAAATTCACGTAATTCAGTATTATCCAGGGAGACACAGTGAGACAGCACAAGGTCTAGAGTATGCCCCTTATTGTGAGTTGGATTTTTAACCAGTTGCTCAAGACTGAAAGACTCTAAAAGGGTAATAAAATCTGTGGTAAAACAAGAAGTGGAGGGGCAATACGTGGATATTAAAGTCGCCTCAGTGAGCACTATATCATAATTGACCATAATAAAAGAAAGAAATTCAGAAAACTCTTGAATAAAAACAGTGTTCGCCTTAGGCGGCCTATAGACTAACACACATAATATGGGGTGTTGGCCATTTAACAGAAAACCCAAAAACTCAAAATAGGAGAAAGTATTGAGAGAGACAGGGGAGCATTTATAGTTATTATTAAAGATAACAGCTACCCCACCTCCACGACCAGACAGTCTGGGTTGGCTGAGACATGAATAGTTAGGGGGACATGTTTCAGTAAGTGGAATAGTATAACCAGGGCTTAACCAGGACTCCGTGATAAGGAAGAAGTCAATATTGTTAGACATGATGAAATCCTGGCACAAAAAGGACTTGTTTGCAAGGGACCTCACATTAAGAAGACAGAAGACTGCAGCACTGCTATGGATGGCCTCAGTAGTAACAGTTGAAGGGTGAGACTGGTGATGAGCTGAAGTGAAGTCAGGCTTATGTGTTAGAGAGAGTGGGATGGGAACTAGATTTGCTCTTGTAGTCATACAACTGGGTTGGGAGGTGGCTTGATTAAATGAGATCCTGGTGGGTATGTTTTGGAGGAAGAGATCAGCAGGACCCGGAGAAAGATATTCTTCATTTTGGATGGGAGTGGCTTCTTGAGCAGGGCCATGCTGAGGTATGTATCAGTCAGAGTTAAAAGCAATATGGTTTATGAAATTTTGTATGAGCTGTTTAGTGACTTTTTGGTTTTGGATGCAGGCAGTCACGTTTGTAGAGGTCATGTCTGGTCCAAAAATAGTCTAAGTTACTGATAAAGCCATGCCCAGTTGCAGTGTAAAAGGATTTCGGCCATTCATGTACACTGTATAAACGACTGAAACGTTCAGGGCTTTTTGAAGTAGTGGGAATGGGACCAGAAAAAATGCAGGTTTTACCAAGGCTCTGGATTGTAACCGCGAGAGACTCTAGTTGATCGCGGAGTGCGATTGATTGTCTGATCATGACATCATTAGTACACACATGTACGATCAGCGTGTGGACAGAAGGGTGGAGGTCTGTGAGCAATGGGGTCAGTTCATTGAGATCTGCAACTTTGGCACCAGCAAGGCTGTAAGTGATTGCGCCTGGGAGCTCAATGGATCTTGTTATGGAGTCGCCAATTATAAGGATCTTGGGTTGCCTGTTCTTACAACCATCACTGTAGACGGAGAGTTTGGAGGAGAGATGTTGCTGAATGCCGCTAGCGGCATTAGCTGGGATTACACACTGGCCAGGAGAGTCGATTGAGATAGATGCACCTGGTGAATGGCTGCTTCGATGATGTCATCACTGGACGCCGCAGTGACCGGTGCTCCGCTGGGCAGGCGAGACGATGGCAGGGGACCAGCAGTAGCACACTCTGAGTTTAAGACAACAGGGGGAGAGAAACATCTACGGCGTTTTCCACGAGATTCTGGGCTCGTTGGGGATTTACGACGCTTTCCTTTTATGTTGGAGCGAGTCGGGATAAGCTGCTCCGGAGCAGTCGATGGAGCCACTAGCTCTGTTTGCTTTTCCAGCGGTGTAAAAAAGTTTGACAGTGGGATCAGGTCCTCATCTCCGTCCGGTGAGAACAGCGGGAGAGAAATCCTTCTCTGTTTCTTCACAGCTGACGCCCAGGAGAGAGGATGAGCAGCCGATGGACCTGGATTTTCGGTATTTGCCGGATACACAGGGCTGTTGGGCACATCCTGCTGCAGCACATCTAGCCAGGAGAGGAGCAGAGTTTGCCTCTGGAGGACAACATCCAGGAGGTTCTCAATGTGGCGGAGTTCAGACCTCAGACTGGACAGCTCGGACTCCATTATGTATCTTTTCCCGTCCGTTATGTGTTGGTGTTTCTGAGCTGCAGGTCCCGTAGTGACCTGTCTCTTTATCCAATGATAAAGTTGTTATACGTTTTTAACTGTATGCAGCATGATCAATATTATTGTGTTACATAATAGTATCAGTAGCTTATTTAAATTAATGATGATATCATTAGGCTATAGAAATAGGCTCAATTTAGACTTGTGGTCCATCATTACATTTTAATTTATCATTATAAACTGAAATTTATGGTTTTTAAACTCAAAATTTTTTGGAGTAATGAAATATAAAATCTAGTAGTAAAAAACTTGTTTGGATAATAGTTCAAATAAACACAAGAAGTTTGTGCTCTAGAGAAAGGATCTACACTCAGTGAATAACCTAAGCCCTATGATAAGCTAATATGACTAATTGCAAATTACTCCTACAAGCAGTCCGGACCACTTGTACATTTTGTTAACGCCTAAGAGAAAATTCAGATTTAAAGAAACTTCTCTGGAAAAAAGTGCATTGGGCCCAGTGGCATCAGGTGCCAGACGAGGAAGTTGTATTTCATCAGTTTTGCCACTCTGTGAAATTGAAGAAGACCTGTTTTGTTTCTCCTTGTGTGTTTGTGCAGGTAACCTGTTTTAATGAGCTAGAGGTGATGATCCATCCTGACGGAGTGATCCCTGTGCTGACCTTCCTGAGGGACCACACCAACGCACAGTTCAGGAACATGATTGACCTGACTGCTGTCGACATCCCAACACGCCAGAACCGCTTTGAGGTAGCTGTCTCACACACACACAGACCCAGAGACACACCCTAAGGATGTCCCAGTCCATTCTCAAAGATTGGTATCTGGGCTGATCAAGGCATTTGTTAAATGATTGGGATCAGCGATAGTGAGCCACATAGAGTTCGATCCGGCTCCTTTGTTTTACACAGATACTTTTACTCGTGAAGCTTTTATGCACAGCAACGCGGAGTGCTGCTGTCTTCAACTCTCTGCTGTTTGACTCCTCCACTCAACTAAGCTCAGTGTGTAAGAGCAGGGGCTGTACCCTGCCATGGCGAATACCACATGCCGTAAGTAACAACAAAATGCAGCATGAGACCATTTATTTATGGTATTTACCGAGGTTGAGTCAGGCCGACTGATGTCACCTGCAACTCAGCTGGTCAAATTGCCAGCGGCTGGTTTTAAAACATAAGGTATGTCGCCTGTTTCCACAGCCAGTCAGGTTGTAGTGAAGTCCCCTGGTAAAGTGAAAATGACTGCAGACTGCGTGTTCGCTTGCTGCAGCAGGTGCTCTGTCCCCGCTGAGCCCTCTGTTTCTGTCCTCATGTGTGCTGGTGTTGGACAGTGGACCACTGCTGCAGCTCGCTGTATGTGCTTATGCCCTGCCCACACACACATTCTCATTGACTAACTAAATGGTGCTGCTTACTAATATTATTGTGGCATATTTATTATGAATACAGTCCATCTGATGCCCGATATGTTTTTCACCATTTCATTACTACTACAAATGCAACTGTAGCTAGTATCTCATTCCTCATTCATATGTCAAGAAATCACAAATTATATTCAGCCACAAAATAAGCCTGAAAAGCTGGAAATCAGAACGGAAGTACAGAGAGTTGTTACATTGATTCACTGGCTCCTCTAGTTGCATTGATGTGAACTGGCAGGTTTTTAGAACGTTGCAGAACAAGGCATTGCAAGTAGTTGCACGTTTAAACTCGTCTCTATTTTTAGTCAAACACCTGAGTACTTAAATTTGTAGATAAACGTCTTGGAGGTTGTACAGTGGAAGTTTAAGGTTTGAGGTTGTTCACCTATATTAAATAATGTGATGTGTGTTGAGGTGAGTTTGGAGATGAAGCTGTAATTTAGAAACTTGGCATTTCCAGTGCAAACCTCCTTACAGTGACTGGCGCTCCATCTAAAGTCAGTGAAATCATTTAACCATGATTACTTCAGGTTATAATTAGGGGTGTAACAATCCATTGATCTGGATCAATATATCGATTCAATGATCAGCGATATCCAATATGATCAATGCAAAGTGAAAACATCAATCCATATCATTATCTTTAGGTTATGCCTTCATTTTGAAATTTGTGTCACCATCAAACAGCAGCAGGCAGATGACAAGCAGCCAAGAGAAAGACGATGAGGACAACGTTATTTACCCAGAAATAAATCAGCAGTGTGGAAAGATTGATTTTGGAGAACATACAGGTGAACAGACAGAGTGTAGGCATATGTAAACAATGCAGTTCTGAGATAAGACATGGCATGCCTACCATTAGCTGCTCTGTTTCTTTTGTTTGTAATTTTCTTTTTATTTGAATTCAAAAAAGAAATTATCTGGTACAAAGCCACTTGCACAGTACACTTTTTTGTAATTGACAAAACAACACCATGCGGACAAATAAATAGACAAAAAATAATAATAGAAAAAAAAATGTGCAGATGAGCTGCTCTGTTTCAACATGTTTGACTGAAAAAAACATGCAAGCTGGCTGAAATTCAACTGTGCTCTTCTGTCTGGAGATGCAGTGACTTAAACCAGACATTGGGTGAGAAAAATAATAACGTTACATATAATTTGTTAAGCTGTAAGTAGAGGAAAAAAGTCAGCTAGCCGCTAGGCTAAATTATGTAATGTAAACATCCATTATCTTATAATAAGTGACTAGCAAAAAATAACTGTTTTATTTTGAAAATTGACCAGATACTCTCGTCTTTTCTGTGCGTGACTAGGGTTGGGATCCGGATCCGGTTCTTTTTTGGAACCGGGACCAAAGTTCCAGTTCCGGAACCGGTTCCATCACATTTGGTGTAGTGGTTCCTGCAAACGGTTCCTAGATTGTCACGTGCATTTCCATTAGAGTGCAGCACGGGCCGCATATTTCTGTCCGAACCCGACCGAGCCCGACATTATCTAATCACTAAAGCACTGAGTTTGTGTCACACAGTTGTCATGGTTACAGGCTATTTAACAGGCCGGGCGCGCGCCGTGGGTGCTGCGGAGAGGGAGACTTCTCGTGTTTGAGACGGGAGCGGGCGGCGGGAGCGGGCGGCGGGAGCGGGCGGCGGGAGGTCCGACGCTTCTAGCGAGGGGAGAGGGAGAAATATAACAAAATAAGATAAAATAGGAGAAATCTGTCTCCCTCTTTTATTTAATTTTCAGCGTTTAATCAAGGTGGAGGCGGGCGGCAGGAGGTCCGAGGCTTCCAGCGAGGGGAGCGGTAGAAACAAACAGCCAGTGTGTCTGTGTGTGTTATGTTCAGGTGTTGTCATGTAAATAACAGTGGCCAAGCATGAATGCATATAAGTATTTTTTATTACATTGCTGTGGTTAATTTGAGGTAATAGTGTTACTGTAGAAATCAGAGAATCACTTTTTGTTGTTATATATTCTCAGGGAGATGATACAAGCTCTAAATCTGAAATACACACCACACACAAATGTGTATTTTCATCTAATTGTACTGTGCTGCAACAGTTAGAATAAAGTTTTTGTATTTGTATGATTGCATTTGTGTTTATTATATACTTGTTAGGATTTTAACGATTCCAATTCCTTACCGATTCCTACATTATATTCATTATACTTGCTATACTTAAACAAGTCCCAACCCTACGCGTGACTTCCCGTTGGTCTGTGCAAATTGACGTGCCGTTGCGCGGTGTCAAAAATAGACCCTGGCACGTATTTTTGAGCAGCTCAGCCGAGAAACTGAGCCGCTTCTAGGTCGCGGTTGGTGGAGCAGCTTACATTGACTTAAATGGCCGCTGTTAGCTCCGGCACCCGCGCCTCAGCCGGATCGCGCACGCCATGGATCTAGTGGGTTGCCATAAATGGGCCTGTCCCAGAGGCATTCAACTACCAGAGGGCTTTTGAAATCTTCTTTTCGAAGCTGCCTAAAATTATTAAATGCTCTGATTCAGGGTGCCATACTTACAAATCGTGAGGGAGGGAAGGAGGAAAGCAGTGATTTGTGTTTGTGTGTAATTAATTTGAGTCTTACCTTTTGTTTTCTTTTCATATTGCGTATTTTGTATTGTTTTGCATATTTGTAACTATGTTTGTGAGTGAGAAGTTTTAAAAGAATATTTTGTCTGCACATGATTTAAAATGATAAAATAGTCCCCCATAGTCATTTTTCTTTTGATTACTGACATGTTTAACCACTAATCCTTAGCTGTATTTTAAGTGT
Organism: Epinephelus lanceolatus; assembly: GCF_041903045.1. Lineage (NCBI taxonomy): Eukaryota > Metazoa > Chordata > Actinopteri > Perciformes > Serranidae > Epinephelus > Epinephelus lanceolatus. The sequence goes on along the minus strand of NC_135735.1, from coordinate 50,243,532 downwards.
AACCCTTCACCATAATGTACCACTATCAGTAAAAATAAAACATTTTTCACTCATGAAAAGCACAAAGATGTTGAAATCTAGGCATATTCTGCCATCATAACTTGGCTCTCAAAATTCACCAGATTGGTGCCTTTAAATCAAATATATACAAAATTTTCTCCCAGGGGAGCATGCCCCCGGACCCCCCTACAGGGTTCGAGCAGCTTAGTTATCTCTCTTATCACCCAGACTGCTGAAATGGTAAGTCAAAAGAAGGTGGGAAGTTGAACACAATGCAACTTGGAGGTTATTTCTATCCATTCTCTTTAACGTGTGTATGGGATGCATAGAAGTCCATGCCCAAAATAGAAAAATACAGCTGGGCTGTTGAAGTGTAACACCCAACACACTAATGGTATAAGATATAAACAAACACAAAATTGACAATAACCACTATAAACCACCATGTTTTCAACAGACACATTATAAACATTAACAAACAGTGAAATTTGTGTTTTGGAACATAAAACGGCAAACTTAACTGCAAACTACAAATTACATTAAATTAGCACAAGACATGATGGGAAATGTGGGCATCGCTGCAGTAATGTGAGGAAAAACTCCCACTAGCCGCTAAGCTACTTTGAATAATGTAAAATGTCTTAGGCTTGTGCTAATAACGTTGGCTTGTTGTGGAAAACGTGTCCAGCAAAAGCCAAGTGTTTTATCTGTGAATCTTGTGAGTTATAATGGAACTGATTTGTGTACTTGTGTTTGAAAGTGTCTCTATAAGACCATGTTTAATGTGTGTTTTAGGTGTGTTTTGAATCAGTCAAACTTTATAGCACAGCACAGGAACGCTGACTGATGTTTTGGAGGTTGAACTGCAGAGTGACAAAGATACATCACCACACAAGTATATCATGTATTTAGGGAACGTCCTCAGGTTGACATGTTGTAATCAGTCTTATGTATTACTGTCGCAAGGGAACAATAGTTTCACACATACAGGACCTGTATGAATCTAGAAAGCAACTAATTGGAACTCCGAAAAAGTGCAAATACTCTGACATTAACTGGGGATCATTGGATGTCAGTGAGTAATCAAAATTATATCAGAGTAACTGCACTGTCTCAACTGAAAATGGTACCCTTCCAAAAACAACAACAAAAACCGACTGTATTTCACAGGAAAAGCACTCCTTCCTCTTAAGTCATGGTTTCAGAATACACTGTTGTACCAGTGCAGCACTGATTTGAAAAAACATAAATCTAAAAGTCAAGATCATAAAGTGAATTTGATTGCCAACCAAGAGACTCTGGTAAGAATTGCTTCACCATGTTAATATGGACTTCAAAACTATATTGAAATGCAAAATAATGGAATTTTCAACATGCCAATAAAAATGCAATTATTCCCAATTATCTATTGAAATTCATAGATTAATTGTAATTTAAAAAATTAATTGTTTGACAGCCCTAATTTTAAACCGTTTGTCGGTATGTCCGTTGTACCAAGAGCAACACTTGGACAGTAAAGCGTTATTTGTCATACATTCTCTTCTAAAACCACATTTTATGGGTAGAATTAAAATACTTATGTGCAGGGGCCCTCCTGGTTTACTAAGATGCATATCATCCAAATGAGCTTTCTGAATGTTTGTACAGTATAGTGAGAATGTGTTTGTGCTGCTTTACAGATTGTGTACAACCTGCTGTCGCTGCGATACAACTCTCGTATCCGAATTAAGACATACACAGATGAGTTGACGCCGGTAGACTCTGCAGTGCCGGTGCACATGGCCGCCAACTGGTACGAGAGGGAGGTGAGTCACAACCTGGAGGCCCAATCTGGAGAGTCACTACAGTGCTATTCTGATTCTGATGACTTTCTGGCAGTGACACAAACTCTGTGTGTGTGTGTGTGTGTGGGTGTAGGTGTGGGACATGTTTGGTGTGTTCTTCTCAAATCACCCAGACCTGAGGCGTATTCTGACAGACTACGGCTTTGAGGGTCACCCCTTCAGGAAGGACTTCCCTCTCTCAGGATACGTAGAGGTGAGTGCTGCCAGCAGCATGTCGCCTCTGTCCGCTTTATTTAACTTCATCAATCTGTTATCATTTCTAACTGTAATGGCAGAATGTCAGTATGACAAGAGGATGGAAGTTGTGCCCAGACACTTAAAATCACAAACACTGCTGGATCCTGTAATTTATTTGTTAAAGGGATAGTACACCCAAAAATGAAAATTCAGCCATTATCTACTCACCCATATGCCGAGGGAGGCTCAGGTGAAGTTTTAGAGTCCTCACATCCTTGCCGAGATCCCTGTGGAGAGTGGGTAGCAGCACAACTCCACCTAATGCAGGCTGACGGCGCCCCAGATTAAAACGTTCAAAAAACACATAATTGAAACCACAAAATATCTCCATACTGCTCGTCCGTTGTGATCCAAGTGTCCTGAAGCCCAGACATAAAAAGTTGTTTGGAAAAACGTCATTTAAACTCTGTTTATAGCCTCATTGTAGCCTGTAGCTCTAACTGCCTCTCTGTATACTGCACTCATGTGTGTGCGCTTGCACGAGACCTGGACACACGGGCACCACCTTCATGTGTGTTCACGTGCTTTTGCTAGTCTTGCGCGCAAGTGTGCACACATGAGCACAGTGTACAGAGAGGCAGTTAGAGCTGGGGCCAAAATTATTACTTTAACAGTTAAGACACTCAGATACTGGCATATTGTCAATAAGAAAAAAATTAATAACACAAAAAACGTCAGTAATGTAATGTTATGCTCCATCATAAGACTGCAGCTTGCTCTTTTTTATACAGGGCAGGCACAACAGACTGACTAAAATCGTAGCATTCTGGTGTCTGTTGTCAGAGTGGCACTGATTAATCATGTTAAAGCAACAGATAAACAGTCCGTATGCAGGGCCGGGATGTGTTGGCTGAAATACAGTTTCGAAACCCATCAGCTAAGGGTATGAGTATTTTAAGGATGAGCATGAGTGGGCTCAACATAAAGAATACTTGCTGCCGCCCTTCCCACAGGTGAACGTTACATTTATTTATATAAATGTATAACAGTCGATGAGAGTCTGCACACACATACCAGGGCTTGACGCTAACTTTTTTCCCAAGGAGCACATGTGCTCCTAAGTTGAAAAAGTAAGGAGTGCACAAAGAACTTTAGGGGCACAGTGTAAATTGATCAAATAATGTGTTTTCCGTAATAAACGTGATGCAAATAGACATTTACAAACAAAATTATTTAATGAATTTGTATACAAAATCATCAAGTTTTGAAAAAATGTTGCGATTTAATTTTGTCTTTAATGTGATCTTATATATATTATCTTTGCAATATGATTATCTTATAGCCTATAATGTTCAGTTTTTCCTCATCCCTCAATTGGGACCCATGGTACAATACCAGTGAAAGTATCATGGTTCTGAGGCAGATGTGCCTTTTGTCATTTATAAAAAGATAAATCACTTTTCTATAATACATCACTGATATTTCAATGGAATAAATTACTTATTGACTTATTCATACTTCAAAAACAGCATCAATAAGTGATTAACATAGGGTGGATCAAAATAAAATAAATAAATGAAATAAAAATCAACCAGCCACCCTCCTCCCCTGACAGTCCCTTCATAAGTAACGAACAGTCCCTAAAGTTTCTCCTCTGATACGACACATACTGTGTGCCGCCATGGCTCAGCTGTTCAGGTACTTTTGTGCAGTCATGACAACAAGTTATTCACCTGGAGCCGGACTTCTTCGCCAGTAAGCCGTTATAATGTGCCGCCATATTTGACAGGAATACGTATTCCTGTCCGTGTCTGTGACCCCCGTTCAACCCACAACCGGCGGGATTCGCCGTTATTGTTTATCGCCACACTGCTGACATTTTACTCTGTCCGTCACCGCACGCTGTTTGATTGCGTTATCAAAACACGCCGCTATTATTCGGCCTTGCTTTTCACTTATTCCACCGAATACCGAATGTGTGTGTTTTTTTTTTGTGTGTTTTTTTTTTTTTGCAATATTCGGCCAAATATATTCGGTGCATCCCTAAATAGGAGCCTTCCCCCACTCCCCACTCCCCTCACCGCTGTTCTCCTCACTATACTGGCTGCTGCGCTGTGCAAGTGCACAGATGTCTCAGAGTGGTGGTGCACTTGCAAATGTTTTGAAGGAGCAGCAGCGACGGCAATAATAACGAATGTAGCGGAAACACTGATGTTATTACTATCCTAAAACATTCTCCAGGTCCTCTGAAACTCTGCAGGACTTACTTCCACCCTGCCCAGCAGCGGTACCGTGGCGAACGATCCCTAACTGCGGGGAGAACGGAGCAGGCCTCCCTGGAGGTCCGCCGCTTTTCCCGGTCCGTCTCCTCCACACTTGGACTTATTTCCACACTGCCGACAGTGGGACTATAGGCCTATTCACTGTGCCGACAGTGGCTTGGAAAACCGGCCATAACGCCAGGGCCTGCCCTGCCTGCGAAGCGCAGCGCACCGAAATTCTCCCGCAAGCCAGAGCACTTCCATTCACATCAGACGCACATTTCTCCACGCTGGTCGACAAGCGGTTCTGCTCCCAGCTGTTGTCTTCGTCACATTTGGGGCTGTTTTTCCATCATGGGTAACTACCCAGCTTGACACATTAGCTCGCGGCTCGTGCAGAAAATAGACCAGCCGCCGAAATGATCGCTGCAGGGCCGGCGGCGGAGCTGTGCGGTGCGGCCGGTGTGGATGACACAATCGGTTAACATGGGCGCCGAAAGGAAACTGGCTTCACTTCTCGGCGCTTCGAGGCTATTCGCGGCACTTACGCGGGCGGTGTGGTTCTTAACCGTGTCACATGGGGAAGAGGGAAGGCGGCTGGAGTTCCTCCAATATTTGCGGTTAGATTATCTTATTTTTTCAATGACAAAAATATAGGCTGCTTCAGCTGATTTTTTAATGCGCACACGTGCCCCTAAATATTTTTTACAGTTCGCACACACCTATTTTTAGTCGCAAATGCGAGTGAAACGCTCGCACTGTCGAGCCCTACATACACATAACATGGCTAACATTAACTAATGGTTATTGACAGGTTTAATGACAGAGTCAAGCTGTTTCATTGTGATGTGTTGGGACCATTAAACTTCTCAGTGTTGGATGTTAGCCACTGCTGCTATGTTAGCTTGTGCTACCAGGCAGATGGGGAACTGACTCTGGGAAGAGCAGCTCAGAGACAGCCCTTTAGTACTGTGTGACGTTAACAGTGGCGACAGAAAGACTGCTGAGTTTCCTCATGTTAATTTTCAGTTGGTTTAATAGACAAAATGAAGCCAAGTTGTTCAATAAACAAATTTCAAATTGTACTTGTTTTTGTTGTTGGCCAATCTACATTCCTGTTCTTACATTAGATTTTTTTTCATACTTCAGTACTCTAATACTTTAATGCAAGTACTCGAATATGGAATTTACTTAAAATGCCCATCCGAACATTAAAGCACATTTTCAAGTTATATATTGTCACGTGCACAATTACAGAGAAGCAGCTTATGAATCTAAGGCTCCCTCCAATAGTGCTCATAAACAATGAATAAAATAAAAATAAAAAACATCCAAGTAAAAACCTAAATCTTACATATAAAATAGTGCAGAGGTTAAAATATAGGAATACATGTAACATATTGTAAAACATTTATATTTGTGGTAGACAGGTGTACAGTAATTGCAAAATCAATAAAATGTGAGGTGAATGTTCCCCTCTGCAGGTGCGTTATGATGATGAGGTGAAGCGTGTGGTGGCAGAGCCTGTCGAGCTGGCACAGGAGTTCAGGAAGTTTGACCTGAACACACCCTGGGAGGTGTTCCCTGCCTACCGAGACCCCAAAGAGGCTTCACCCAAACTGGAGGCTGGTGACGCGGCTCCTGAGAAGAAATAAAGTCGCTGTGTTTTGTCACCATGTTAGTGTTTGTTAGTGTCATTTTGGGACTCCCAGCACATTGAACAAACCCACCTGAAATATTTATGTAAATAAAGATACGAATAAAACAACCTTCAAAAGAAGTTCCTTGGAGAGGTTGTTTTTGCAAGACTGTTACATTTCTCATCAAAGTAGACTTTATGGCCAGTGTGGAATCTGCGTTCTCCCCCTTGGTCCTACATCTAGTTTTGGAGTGCCCTCAACTAAGTAGTGACCCTTCAGACTGGAGACAGAAGGGGCAGGGTTTGAAATCTTAGGGTTTTTCAGACCTAGGGTCCTATCTTTGTTAAAAAGTTGCATAATTGCCTAGAGTTGGTTCATGTTCTCACAGCAGCATTTACAAGAGGACCAGCTCAAATGCCTTGCACGAGAAAGCTGCTCTTGATTGGTCAGAATTCCCATGCGAAAAAAAAAAATCCAGGAAGTTAACAAAAGATTGAAGAGGAGTACAATTGCAAGATAAATGTGACACTTCCTAATGTCACAATGGAGGGACAACTACACAAGTCGATTTTAGCACTGGTCATCGTGTACTATATTGCTTGCGTTGTTCATTTTTGATAAACTATACTGTTTGAAATCAAGGTGCGACTCCAATTTGAAAACAATGTTTTGATGCATTGGATGCACAGATTGCGCTTATTAAGGCAGTACAGGAGGAGGCGCACATTAATAGTCTTTTGGGACTGTAACATGCTCATGCTTGTTTAACCCAGACAATGCATGATGTGACTGCAGTTGGTTCAGATAGAGGTCAAAACAAGTTCTCACCACAAACGAACACTAGAGTTCGGCTGACCACCTCTTCAAGAAGGTCACGGTCTGGTTGTTTTTGTTTGCACCCGAGTGCGATTGGTGTGTTCACACCTGTCCAAACGAACCACGCTTACGGGGGCAAATGAACTAGAGTTTGATTGAACTTAACCAAACAGGGCAGTTGTGAACGCATCCCCAATCTAGGAAATGGGACGCAACTTGTAATGCCATCAGTAGCATTATTTAGCTAAAAGTCACTGACAAATGGTTGAAATAGCAGTTAGCTAAAAGTAATTCGGCTGAGGACCCTATTGTTTTTGGTGTGTTTATTTGTCTTTTTCTTTCTTTCTTTCTTTCTTTCTTTCTTTCTTTCTCCTCCTCTTTGAGGCCTAATTTGCCCCCCTAAACATGCTCAAAAACTCACCAAAATTGGCACGCATGTCAGAACTGGCGAAAAATTTGATAAAATGAAAAAATGAATCCCTAAAGTGCCAAAATGGGCTCTCTAGGGCCACCTAGACACACTAAAATGGCTGCTGCGGCCTGTAGGAATGTTGTAGAAAGATCAAACCAAAACTTGTTTGTCATGTCTTGTTTGTCTCATGTCTTGTTTGTCTCATCAAGACCTACAAATCACACGCTGACACCCCTGACCTAAATCCAACAGGAAGTGAGCTATTTGCCCTTTTAAAGTAAGATTTTGCCTCAAAAATGTTCTTCTATCAAAAAATTTCTCCTCCTACACCGTTTATCGTATCAGCTTCAAACTCACACACATGAAAGCTCAACCCCTGCTGAACAAGCCCTCGGAATAACTTTAACTTTTTATATGCGCTCAAATGTGACATGACACAAAACCTTCTGACGATCTTCGAAAGAAAAGATGAGGGGCAACACATCTTTAACTTGCGACCAAGATCGCATTTTTTGACTCCACAAACATAAAAACTATATGTCTGCGTTTGGGACGAGTCTATCTCTCTGACGATTGGACCCACGGTTTGGGAATTAAAGGGAGGAGTTCGAGACAGTTTAATCCCATGTTAAAGTCCCTTTGCTGATCTGCTCTCTCATGAGCTCTCTGTGTGCTGCTCAGGTACATGGACCTCATTAATCGCCATGACAACGCCTTCACTCTGTGCGTGCGTGCGTCTCAATCTTTAAAGGAGAGATTGCAACTGCAGAATCTTAATTTTAAACAGCATCTACACATTATATATCAGTGTTTAATCTATCACATACTACTACAGCCTTTATTACTGATAATACTGTTGCTACTTTTGTCATTATTACATACATAATGTTAAATACATATTGTAACGTACTGTAATATTATACACACATAGGCCCTCATTTATCAAACGAACGTACGCCAGAATAGTGGGTGTACGCTCATTTCCATGCCAACTTTGGCATTTATCAATTTGGACGTGAGTGTAGGGTACAATCAAATCTCACATCAGGTCTCATCTCGTGTACGCAAGTTTGAGTCTGGATTTGCGGTGCAGCACAGCAAGATCTGGCTGAGTCTGAAAATAATTATTAAACAAACCTCAAACTTGTCATCTAAGCATAAGCAGCCACATATTCAGTACATATTAAAAAAGGATTCCCAAAACGTATAAAACAAAATGAAATAAAATAGCCGTGAATGATTACGCATTCATCAATCGCAAAAATTACCACTCATTTATATTCCATAACAGTAAACTGCGTTAAATAAATCTAAACAAAGTAGGCTATTAAATGACAACATTTTGGTATGGTTCTTATTCTATGTGACAAAGGTTATCCCCTCACGGAATACCTTATAACCCCACTGGCAAACCCTGCCACAGAGCAGGAGCACAGGTTTAACAGTGCGCACACACGCACAAGGGTCACGGTGGAGTGCTGCTTCGGGTTACTGAAGGGCAGGCGGCTCTGTCTTGGACCAGCGGGGGGAACGCTGCTGTATACCCCAGAAAAGGTGTGCGACATCATTTTGGCCTGTGCAGTTTTGCACAATATTGCTTTAGACAATGGAGTGCTGTTTGATGTGCCGGCGCAGCCAGATGAACCAATGCCCAGGGAACCGTGGCCAGCACAGCCTCCACTGGGGGCTATATGGAGGAAACAGGACCTCATTCATCGCTTCTAAAATGTAAAGTATACCTGAACGTTGTGTAAGTGCTCTATAGTAGGCCTATTGAATCAGTAATGTAATGCAAGTATAGCCTATTAGGGTATAGGGATATTCAATACAGACAATGGACAACCTTTAGTCATTTAAACATTTTATTCAGTTTTTTTTTTTTAGATTCTAGTTAATTTTTTTTAGCGTGTTATTAATTGTCCCGAGCGTGCTAACTGAAGCCAATAAACGGCATATTTCTGTCTGCCTTTCCAGGACCTCTGCCGTGATGATTGGCCCAGCAGGCAGAGGGCACGCGCTCACCTGCCTGGCTCGGTGGGACCGCTCTGGGGAGAGGACCTGGACGCCATGCCGCTGGTGCCTGGCTCTGAAACAGCATTTAAACAAAACAATAAAAATGTGTACCTGTGTAACGTGTAAGCCTATTTGTTTGGACAATAGTGTACTGTCAGGTTAAATTAACTAATGCAAGAAAAAGGAGGGCTGTTAGTTACCGTTCTGCTCCGGCGCAAGTGCGCCTGTGCCTCCACCACCACCACTTATGCCAGAGATAGATTCTGACCTGATTAGTGAGGAGATTCTTTCCTCGGTCCCCGTCTGGGTCAGGCTGGGGTCTGGTTGGCCTCCTCCAGTCTGCGTGTTGGCTTTTTGTTGGCAGCTTTAACCCCTGGGGCACCTTAAAAATGATTATACTCTTTTTAACCTAGGGGCCCAAAATGGTCCCTCTCATAAAAGTGTAATAAAAAAAAAAATATATATATATATATATATATATATTTCACTTTCACCGCATCAGATCTTTTCAATAACTTCAGACCTAACCATAGATATTAAGTTTTTAATCATTTTTTTATTATTTTATATGTTTTTATGCCCTTTTTGTCATAAGAACCCCGATTTTGTGAAAAACACAAAATATGCATTATTTTCCAAAATGAGGTGCAAAGTGGATTATTTGGGATGAGGTTATTACAGTCTTGATTAGGTCAATAATTGATAACAACATTGATTTTGATGCATTTTTATTTTTGGAGCTATGAGAGTTTATTTGACAAAATTACAATTATTAAAAAAAAGGTCCCTCTCATAAAAGTGTAATAAAAATGCAATATATAGATTTTTTTTTCACTTTCACTGCATCAGATCTTTTCAACAACTTCAGACCTAACCATAGATATTAAGTTTTTAATTATTATTTTTTTTTAATATAATTTTTTACGTTTTTATGCCCTTTTTGTCATAAGAACCCCTGATTTTTTCAATGTGAAAAACATCAAATATGCAATATTTTACAAAAATGAGGTGCAAAGTGGATTATTTGGGATGAGGTTATTAAAGTCTAGTTAGTGTCTAATTAGGTCAATAATTGACAACAACATTGATTTTGATGCATTATTATTTTTGGAGCTATGAGAGTTTATTCTACAAAATTACAGTTACTAACCTAAGGACCCAAAGCAGTCCCTCTCATAAAAGTGTAACAAAATTGCAATATATAAATATTTTTTTTTTCACTTTCACTGCATCAAATCTTTTCAACAACTTTGGAACTCACCATAGATATTAAGTTTTGTATTTTTTTTAAAAATATTTTTTCATGTTTCATGTTTTTATATCAAAAATATAAAGGGGTTTTTTGGGGAGTTTTTCCTTATCCGCTGTGAGGGTCCTAAGGACAGAGGGATGTCGTATGCTGTAAAGCCCTGTGAGGCAAATTGTGATTTGTGATATTGGGCTTTATAAATAAAATTCATTGATTGATTGATTGATATGGTTATAATGGGAGTCAATGGAATTTTAAAAATAATAGTAAAAAACAAAACAAAACCTGGCCCACCTTCATACAAATAACCTTTTAAGTTACAATGTGTAATTTACGCGGTTGTTTATTAGCAATTATCAACTATTGCTTTCATAAATATATATTTACTAAAGTGTAATACAATTCACATACAAATGGAAGCTTTTTCATAGGCTTAGAATGATTTCTCTATATATACACAGGCAGGGATATGCTGGAGGCTGCCTTCTTGCGTCGCCATATTTGAATACAGTGGCCGAAAGAAATACACGCGCTTCGCCTTTTGCGTTTATCTAGAACTTGCCGTCACTGGAGACAGAGAAGGTGAAGGTCAATCCGGGGCGCGTTGTACTTTTATGATTCTGTCGCACTTTAAATGGAGGACCACACACCTTTTGCCCCGTAAGAGGGAAACCACGCCACCAAATAAAAGAAAAAGATCAGATAAGCGAGGACGGGACAAAACGCGAGTGAATATCGGCGTTGCTTATTCCAGGTGGAAAAAACTCCTGTGGAAGAACACTCTGGAGACGCATATATTATAATCATACCAACCTATATTTGCCGCACTGTGCCGTGACTATCACATAAAACATGTTATTTTAGCATTACTGTGCTAATGTTTGCTCGTGTTACCAAAACAATTAGAGATAAAACACTCCTAACATATATCTCACAGATAACCTATATCTCACTGGTAAGCTATAACATATTGTAGCGTCTGCCAGGACATGTGGAAAGGATGACACAGTTATTCGGCAAACCACCGTTTATTACTGAACAGTACAGGTACCGTAACTACACCAAAACAACCAACAAACAAGAACTTAGCTGTAACTCCAACTGTGCACTCCTGCTCTCTCCTCCAGCTCTCTCATACACACACCAACACACGCACTCACACAGCTCTCATCCCCATCACACTTGCACCCCACCCCCCTACCTAAAAGCCTACTCATTCAATCCCAAACATGCTATTAACTCACAGAACATTGACATTATAACATAACATTTACTGCAGAGTCGCTACAATATCGTAACATGGTTTAGATTCCTAAATAAATATTCACCTCATCGCTAGATAGGCCTACTCCTGAAAAACCTGAAAAACTCGTGGATGATGCCATCTCTGTCTACGCAAGGCTTTCTGTCCTACGAGGCCACCGTCACTTACCTGACGGGAGGGGTGAGCGAGTGAGCGCGAGTGAGCCCTGCAATCTGGAATTTGACCGCTGATGTCACTGTTAGTCACCATTTTTACACACTGAGGCTTTAAACTGACAGATATATTGAGAATTAAAAAAAAATTAAGAAAAAAGGACCATTTTAGTCCTAAGGTGCCCTAAGGGTTGAGTCTGACCACTTTTTCTTCACCTAAACGTAAAGAATTGTGACTTGATCAACTACCAGGCATCGGCTATTAAGCTATGGATGAATAAAAGATTGTTTTTTTATTATCATCATCAGATTATAGGCTACTTATTGAGAATTTTATTCAAACCTCAGCCAGAGTCCATTTGTCAACGGCGACGCTGTTGACTGCCTCTGTGATCTTCTTCCAGACAGCGTTTTTATGAGCTCCTTTAATGCCAGTTTTTAAACTTCCAAAAAGCACATATTTATTTACCTCCACCTCAGACGTGAGGGTGTCAATTTCCAGCTCGGAAAAGTTTCTCTTCTTTGCAATATTTCTTCTCTCCATGTCGTGACCTCAAAAGGCGAGGCCTCCAAACCATGAATATTTAAGGGCGTGACATGCTAATGACGATTTCAGCCGCCGCATTTATCAAGGCCTGATCATTCGTACGCTGGGACTGGTCAGATACGAACATTTCATAAATCACGTGTGTCCTATCGTAAGACGAATCCTGTGCTCAGATCTGCACCCGTTTCTACGCTCGTTTGATAAACGTGCTCTTGTGTGGGACCAGTCACAAGACTGCACAAGATCAAATTAATCAATGAGATTTAAAAATTCACTAGCCGGGGGCTTGGAGGGACCACACACGTGTATATTCATGTCACCAAGAATTAAAGCATGGTCATACTTAAGCATTATTTCAGCCAGGAAGTCCGAGAAATCCGAGATGAAGTGCTTGTTGTATTTTGGGGGTCGGTATATCACCGCGCACAGTACAGGGCGAGAGCGACCAAGCTCCAACATGATCAGCTCAAAGCTGGAGAATGAGACCGGTGACACTTGTTTACAGTCAAAGTCTTGTTTGAAAACGGTCGCAATTCCCCCTCCCCGGCCAGTCATTCGCGGAGCGCTTAAATATGAACAGCTGGGCGGCAAGAGTTCAAGGAACTTGACTCACCGGCACTCTGCCAAGTCTCCATAATACACAAGAAATCCAGTTCACGTGTGATGAAAAAGTAATTCAGGATGAACGTCTTGTTTGCTAGCGATCTAGCATTCACCAGGTCGACCCTGGCGGGAGGCGGAGCAGCAAGGTGATCATCAGTCCTGGGGGCTCAGGCGAGGGGTCGAAGGCTGCGTTGGTTCACCCCTCCTCTGCGCAGATGGGGAGAACAGAGGCAGGCATGGAACTCCGTGCCGATGACAGGCACCAGCCAGGTGCCGGTAGGCTCGAGAGAGCAACGGGAGACAGAGTAGCGATGGGTCGGTCCATATCCAGCCAGAGTAGATGCTGAAGAAAGCACCAGAGCGGCTTTCCAGCCTCACCAGTCACCCACTGCGTTTACCGTGGGACCGGGTTTTGTGACGCCTCCGTCTGGAGAGAAGAGCTGCGTCGAGGTGGGCAGGCACTCCCGCAAGAAGCGGTGAAGGAAGCGTTCTTTGTCCCGGATCAAACCTGATTTTTCACTTTGCAAGCCAAATATCCAGGAGCACTTGGCGAACATAAGCCAGTAGAGAGTTGACATTTTCAGTGACAAATGACAAAACCAGCACAAACACGAACAAAACTGACAGCGGGAGATGGACGACCACACACTGGCGCCATCACTTCCGCTGGATACTTGCTATCTTCATGCAAGTAAATATGGGGTGCCATTTGTAAAGTGTCTCACAATGAAATTAACAGCAACATTTTGCCACATTAAGCTTCAAACAACGTTTAAAAACAAGTGGTGTGAATTTTTAAAGTCACTTTTTACCACATTTACAGCAATATTTGAAATATGTTAAATATAATGTCACAGTTAAATCTAAATATTAAATGTTAAATCTAAATATTAAATGTTAAATCTAAATCTAAATGTTAAATCTTCTTCGTCTTTCAGCTGCTCCCTTCAGGGGCCGCCATAGGGGATCATCTGCTTCCCTCGATGGTCTTTGACCAACGGTCCTCCAATTTCCACCGGTACCCTGCTGGTCAACAGCAGGGGAGGCGGTGGTTGTTAACCCAGGCCTTGACCGATCCAGTATGGCAGACATGTTTGTTTTCCGCATCATTGATGTGGCACAAGTTTTATGCAGGATACTCTTCCTGACGCAACCCTCACCATTTATCCAGGCTTCGGACCGGCATAGGGAGTACACAGAAAGTACCCCACCAATGGCTTTAATCTAAATCTAAATGTTAAATGTTAAGTCTAAATCTATATGTATGTTAAATCTAAATGTTAAATCTAAATCTAAGTCTATGGGCTCTAGTTTCGCAGACCAGGCAAGGCAGGGGCACAGCGCACCTGAGCTTCACCAACTGGGTGTGGCCAGGTGGATTTTGCAAGTTTGGCACACCGTGCGCGCTGGCACAGCTACTCATCTTTCCCACCTCTGTCCCTCCTACCTACGCAAGTCGGAAAGAGGGAGGAGAGAAGGCGTGGAGTGGGTTTTACACAGCCCATTCACATCACATCAATCAAATGAGCCCCTCTCCTCGCCCTTAAATGCACCGCGCGAAGGCGTAATGAGAGTTTACTCAATTTGCCATGACAGAAGAGAGCGGCAGCGTCAGACAGCCAAACTTCTCCCAGGAGGAAACTGATGTTTTGGTCAGGGAGGTCCAAGTTTGCAGTGTCCGAATATACAGAACTGCGAGCAGACCTCCACGGGCTGATGATGCAAAGGTAGCCTGGGAGGAGGTCACCACAATTGTAACTCAATGTTGCGTTTCTCTCGTGCGCGCGCTCTCTCTTTCTCTCTCGCAATTTCACTCTGTTTCTTTTCTTTTGACTTTTCTAAGATGACAGATGCTGAATATATACTCCCTATCTGATGCTGTGGCTGTTTGTGGTTGGCTGAGAGGGATGTGAACTCATTAGTTTGCAGCTGTGTTAATCAAGTTGGGTTTCCATTATGCGTGCCAAATGGTGCCAATTCCCTCTGATCTGACATCAGATGTGACGGGACAGTCGATATAGAGTAGGGATGGGTCACGATTTTCGAATTTTCGAATAGTCGTTTTATTTTGAAAAATCGATTTTTTAATGCAACTATTACTATTCGCCGTCTTATTTCCCCCCTTTATTTGACATGCAATTCAGCTCCTAACCGCACGAGGGCAGTATAGGATTGCTACAGCGGCGTGAGATGGGCTACCAGCTAGTTTGATGCTCTTCTACAAACAGAAGAAACATGCAGAGACTACTACAGTCATCAAAAAGTTCTGTGTGGAACAACTTCGACAAAATAAACGAAAATGAGGTGCAGTGCAAACTCTGTGAGGCAAAGCTTGCGTATCACAAGTCTACAACAAGTATCCACAGTCATTTGAGAGCGAGGCACGCAGGAGGCGGCGAGGGACCGTACGGCCGGGCTCAGCGGCGCAACACGTCTGCAGCGCGAGTCCCGTAGCAGCTCGCCCCCCTGTTAATCGACTCCACTGGCAACGGGAGCAGCGACAACCCCCGTCTGTCGTGCGACAACTCTCTATTTTACGCGGCTCTTCTATTTTTGTCGCGCTACGCTCCCATACGTGACCCTCCAGCAGATAAAAACTACATGAAATAGTGTGCTAAACGAGCACAATATGTTTTTAAATGAATAAACCATTATCAGAGGTGATATGTGATGGGGTTTTTTTCATGCATTTACCCATGTTTATCCGTGACATTGTGTAAATGTCCGTGACGGACATTTGAAAGCGAGTAGATGACAGTACAGTAAACTTGTAGATAACTCAAATATATGTAATAACTTAGGTGGAAAATCCTTTAACATTTCATGCAGCCTACATGCAGCCTCTCGGCTCAGCAAATGGTAAACAACCCCGCTGGCTTCTCTATGCAGTCAGTGGAGCCCAAATGAATACGCCGCGACGCTACGCTGACGTGATGCTTTGCAGCCGGTGGAGCCCGGCCGCAATGATGAATGGATCTCTGTGTGCGTGGCTCCAAGAGGGGGGCGGGGGTTAAATGTTAAATCTAAATTTGCTTGGTGAAACTAAATATTTAGCTAATATGCAAATGCACACTGCCCGGGTGGTCAGCCTGTGTTTATAGTGTTGGGATTCACAGGACCACAGGTGATTTATCATTTGGAAAATCATCACTGGACATTTAAAGGCTTTTTCCTCTGCATGCTTTTTGTCTTCAAACAAAGAGAGCTAGGTGACACCCATCTCCACAGGAGGTCTCACCTCACACCTCAGTGAGACACAAGTCTCACAACTTGATTGGACAGGACTTTTACAGTGACATGTGACTCTGTGATGTCACACGCCTGCAAAGATCTGCTCCCTTCCAACAGACAACTCTCTCTTGCTCCAACTCTCTTGCTCTACAGCTGGTAGCAGCTCACACCTCTTTCCGGCTGGGCCTGGAACAGCCCAGAGGCCCAGACCCTGGCTCCATAGCCCCAAACCACTAAAGGGAGGGCAATTGATCATAGACTCTCTTGCAAACATAAGGTTTGCAACTAGCGTTCCAGCAATGAAGAGAACCAAGTGAGTTAGCACCCAGCGTCTAACTCTGCTAAACCCTGAGCGACCAGCTTCCTCGTAGTTTCACCTTTGGAACAAAGAACACAACAAAGACTGCAGCTGGAATCACCTAGCCTGAGTGTCAGACTGAAGCTCCCAGAACCTTCAGTCTGACATGGCTTCCATTGAAGGCGATTTACAAGGGGGAGGGAATTAGATTTTTTCCCTAACCAATCAGTAGAGATCAACGACTCACCCAGAATCTGACGTCATTAGTATCCATGCCTCGGGGGTGCCGAAAACAAGCGAGCATTGCCCGTTTAAAATGTCTCCGTCGTTGTGCACGCCCAGCTGCATCGCCATTAAATCCAGTTTAGCAGCTTCCTTAATTTGGTCCTCCATTAACGCGAGTAGTGGCGAAATACCTCGATAGCATCGTTAATGTGGTCTGTAGGATCTGTAGCGGTCGCCATTGTTGCTATCCTCACCAGTTACCCATCGGCATACAGCTTGACATCAGCGTGGCGCTGATTGGCTAATCGCTAGACCCCCGGCGTTCATTGGTCCGTTCATCATTTGGACGAGATAATTCGCAAATTCATTGAAGTATGCCAGACCAGTAATGCAAGCCAGGCTAGGAATCACCTTCTCACCCTTCTTCTGCCGGCTAACAAAGCAGTACGCCACCAAGTGACTCTTTCTCCCATCCATTCAAGGATCGGTAACGTAACAACTGGGCATAGCTTATCACAGCTTTACAGGCTAAGCGAGACTGTTTAACTTGTTGTATGTGATTTAATGCTGTCATTGAGTTATTGTTGTGATAGTTTGCGGTCAGGTCATTGATTAGTTGGCTTCGCCAAAGCTAAGTGTTTAGTTTGTTAATACTGTTCACAGACAGATTCTTGCACACAACTAAACAATCTCTGCACCAGGGCAGGAATTTCACAAGGGCCACGAGGGCCATGACCCTCGTGCCCTCCTCATTTGACCCTGTGTCCTTGAAAAGAATGTCTGCCCTAAGGCCACAGTGGCCTTGATGCCCCGCCCGCACTGCCCCAGGTGATTTTGTGGCTTTCTCCTCTGCCTCTTTCCTGTCAACACGGCTTTGACACCTGCGTCTATTGAGAAAAAAAATGCGATGACATTCTGGACTCTTATTGAGCAACATCAAATGAGATGATGCGTACATCACCAGTGGGGGGTTTGATTCGAGCCTGGCATGAAGCGCTTGGACGGGCTGTAACGACAGTTTGACACCAGTCTATCACCGGCCAAACAGGAGACTTCATCAAACGCCCGGGTAGGGATCGGTACTGAGATCCGGTATTAAACAACCCAAGGCAAGTTTAATCAACACCGTAATAACAGTAAGCTTCGCCATTATTAGCGTTACTTTTTAAAGTTTTGGTTTCATGTACCATCATTGTGCAGCGGTGGGGCCATGGTGCAGATAAAGGGAATTTAACTTCAAGATTACTCTAGTTAACGACAGCTACACTTGTTACTGTGAGTAAGTGCAATAAAACCTCTGCCAGCCAAGCCAATACTTTATCAATACATGCGATCAGCATGTAGAAAGCCATATTTCAATCTGCTCTGTCCACAGTCTCTCATTCACAGCTATTATGATTTACGATCGCGGTTGACACAAGCACATCGCACTCACGAGGCTCACAGCAAAGTGTTAAGACAAACTAAATGAAAGCTGTCTGTATGTAGGCTAACACTTTATCTGAAGATGTATCTGAGGCAGCCGACCTGCAGACAGTGAGTGGCCTCAGTAGAGGAGGGACAGAGAGCAGGATGAATGACTGATACTGATGTTTGTCTTCATGCTGAGATAACATGACTTTCTGCACTCAGTATTGTGATGTCAGGAGGAATATTTATATTCCAGTGAGATATTATTGGGTTTTGGACTGTATAAAACTATATCCTGTGTAACTGACCTATAAGGAAAGCATCAGGAAGTGACGTGTGTGCATGTGTGTGTGTGTGTGTGGAGGAGAGGAGAGAGGAAGATGCTGGTAGAGAGATAGTGTGTGTTGTTAGATACTGTTAATGTCACTTATTATGCTTCTGTGCATTGATAGCTCTTTTTAAGTCTGTTTCTGCATCATGTTGAGGAGGGCCATGTCTGTATATATATAAATATATATATATGTATGCAAAAAAAAAAAGTGGATCGGTTGCTCGCTGCTAAAAATGTGGCCCATCGACATGATCTGGTTTTGAAATGCGGCCCAGTTGAAATAGTAGCCTAACTGAATAGCCCTGCTGTAGTTTGTTTGTTTGTTGGCTATCTAACAACACATCAAAAATAGGGTAATTGTAAGCCAGTCTTGTTCAGTGAATCAGTTTATCATGTAAACTCAAAAAATATTTAGGCCTAATATTTAAGATTGTTTGCTTATAAATACATGAACCTGGTTGTTCTATATTTAAAACACATTGGGTTTATTAGTGATATTAAATAAATCACATTATTACTTATTATACTCATTATTATTACTTGAGCTTGTTTTATTATTCATTTCACAGATAGTTATACATCCTTAATCCTTAAATTCATTATGAACGTGGACTTAAAATCATTGTTTTATTTTATGGCCTTGCTGCCCTGGCTTTTGGCCTTTGTGCCCTCAAAAAATTGACAACGCGAAAGGCCAAGTGGCCTTGCCCCTAAAATGATGAAATTCCAGGCCTGTTCTGCACTAATCCAGACCGTTTGCAACACACGTCACATTGACACAGACTCATTAACAAATTAACAGGCATCTCAAAGTTCCCGCTTCTTTTCCTTTGTCTTTGTCCTGACCACACGGTCAGACAAACACCTCCCCCGACCTGAAGCCAGCCTTGATTCAGCCATTTTGGTAGTTCTCTGTTGTCAGCCATTTTGTTTTGTAGTCCAAATGCCTCCTTGATCACCACACCCGCCTTTGTCTTTCTCTTTTCTCTCTCTCACACACACACACACACATATATACACACCAAGCTTGTATATAGTTAGTTAGAATTTGTGTGTTTGGTTTTGCTTTGCTAGTTTGTGAATAAATATAATTCTTTGGAATCATACCTGCTGTCTGTTTAATGTTGCACAAGAGTGAATGAACAGTCAACCTCTGCTGCGTCAAGAACTCCGAAATTCTTCAGGCATTATCGTTAATTTTGGTTGTTGTAATTAATGTAATTATTAATCAAACTCCAAATTAATAGTTTAGCCTATTTTATGAGACTGATATCTTTAATTGGCTATCATTTTCCCTTTACGGGAATGGTGCCCCATGAGGTGATTTAATGTTAATTAAGTCACATTATTTAACATGATCATTAATTATTGATAATAATTATTAATTATTTCCGATAGCCAATTAAATCCCTACATATTTGGTGTCCCTTGGTGAGACCTAATGTGTTGACCCCAACATATTTGGTGCCACTGTGTGAAGCCCGTATTTATGTTCCCAACAATAGCATCAAATAACGAATTAAAACCAAACTAATCGGAGAAACTGAACACTTGAACATACATCAGCATGATAAGAGCTACCTAAAATGACAGAAACCATGTTTGGGGAAATTCTATTTGACGTGTACTTTGAGTTTTTAGTTTCCCATCTGCTAACATGGATGGCGTGAAATTTATGGGTACACTCCACTGTCGGTCATTTTCTCCATGCTCTCCTTGCTTACCAACATGTCCGGCGATTTCGCTGAAAACATGTGAAGGGCCGCTTCGGCCGCAATTCAGAATTTCAGCAGTGCATCATTAGTGACAGTATCCACCATAGAGCCACCACAGCACTCGGTAAGTTTGTTTTCTAACTTGCGTAGCATAATAAGACATTTAACATTTAGATTTACATTTAGATTTAACATTTAGATTTACATTTAACATTTAATATTTAGATTAAACTGCGATTATATTTTACATATTTCAAATATTGCTGTAAATGTGGTAAAAAGTGACTTTAAAAAATTCACACCACTTTTTTAAGCATTTGAAGCTAAATGTGGCAAAATGTTGCTGTTAATTTCATTGTGAGCCACTTTACAAATGGCACCCCGTAAGTAAAGGGACAAACTCATAGCTTGGTCCCAACAGTCAGGTGATGATACTGAAGCAACCCACATCAGCAATAATTGTACTGTTTGGGGCAACTAACAAAAACAAGTATGCAGAATACAAGTAAGAGTTGCCATTGCTGCTAGCTTTTCAAGTTGACCTACCCTGTAGAAACTTGTAAGATTTTGGTTCAGCATTTGAATACCACGTATTCAATGCAGTCTGGTCAAGCTGTCAAACTTTGCAGTTGATTCTGTTGTTCCTATTTTCCTTTGAAATTCATCACAGCGTGCCACCGGCCCTGTGACAGAGAGTTTACGTGAGAACTGGCTGTTACTGCCAAGCATTTCAGCCTAAAGCCCTATTCGGATGGGATTAGTTTTACATAGGTACGTGGGGTAAAGTAATAATTACCAGAGATTTTAGTCCCGTCTGAATGTGCCATGTCAGTAATCATTACCGCTCGACGTCAGTGAAGATTACTGCAACTTTTACCTTATGTAAAAGGGTCCCGGACAATGACCTCAAGTAATACTAATCCCGTGCAAATAGACCAGCAGTAAATATGTGTGTTAAAAATCGAAGTTAGAAATATATTTGAATATATATATTTTTTTGTAAGTTCGAACCTAAATTTGATAATTCGAATATCATTAATAATTAATTAATACTATCAATAATGTTGTATATCATGGCGAATCCCGTTCGGGCGGAGATGGCTCGCTCACAAGCCGGGCCAGAGAGGGACGCAGCGACAGAGGGAGAGGCGCTGACAGAGGAGCCCGCTGCGCCAACACCACCCACTGCGCTGTCCACGATGTGTGACCTGTTCAGGGAGACATACAGGGAGAGTGTTGCACCTGCTGCCTCCCTGCCTACCCTTTTTGAAGCCGACCAGGATTCACTCTTGTGGTGGAAAACTACTCACTGAAGTATCCAAACATTGCTCAGATAGCAAGGCAGAAGTTGATCATACGTGGCACTTCAGTGAGGTCAGAGCGGGTGTTTTCATCCGAGTGTCACATTCATATTGCGTCAGCAATAAGCATCTTATTTTTTGTGTGGTTTTTTTGTAAAAATAAAAAAAAATAATAAATTCTAATATTATTCGAACTCTACTAAATTAATTCGAAAATATTCCAACTCAATTTCATGGTGCTTTTGACAGTCCTATCATACGCACATGACAGCAGGAGGGGACGGTGGTGCGTGAATGGATTTACTCCTTCCACTTGTGGTAGTCTTACTGATATTTCTTATCCCGTGCGAATCGGCCATTAATATTACTGACGTGCTGTGGTAAAGTGACATTACCTCACGTGCCCATGTAAAACTAATCCCGTCCAAATAGTGCTTAAGTAAAAGATCCACAGTGTGCTACCAGCCCTGTGAAGTTTGTACTTCGCTGTTATGATCTAAGTTCCAGCTTGAGTTAAAGGATAACTTTGGTATTTTTTAACCTGGACTCTATTTTCCCATGTGTATTGTGTGTATGATTCATGGGTACCACTCGTTTTAAAATTGATTCAGTATTGAGGCACGAAACGAGGTAAAACGGTAACAGGGGCAAATGCGTCCCGTATAAAAGTGCTTTTTTTTTGCCACTGACCGGTTCAGACCGCCAGTGCTATCTCTGTAGATAGCATATTGTAGCGGCCCTGGGGCAGTGGTGAGTGTGAATGAGTGGAGTCAGCTGTCAGTCAGTGTTGGAGCAGAGAGGGGGAGGGCTGCCCCGCTGGGTACTGTAAGTGAGTATGTGTGTATGAAGTGTGTGTGTTACGCTAGAAGAGTCGGAGTTTGGGACGGAGTCTTTTACGTGCTACCCCTTGGAGTGTTACCGGAGTTTTTGGAGTGCTCAAATAAACGGGCCTTTTTCCCAAACACAAGAACAGGATGTCGTGCAACACCCCAAACAGCTTTCATAGGCTGCCTTTGTCGGACGGCGAGATGCTGAAGTTGTGGCTAGTTGTGTTACAAATGGATGCTAACACTCCTCTCCATACACTGCGCCTTGCAGACCATCGGGTCTGCAGTGCTCACTTCTCCCAAGATGACTACTGCCAGCCGAAGAAGAGAAGACATCCAATCCCGAAACACCTCTTCCTCAAGAAAACGGCTGTCCCACGAGTAGAGAGAGCTACAGACACAGTGGAGCAAAGCTCGTGACATCACACAGGTAAGGGAAAGGCTAAGTTAGTATGCTGTTAGTATGAGATAGCATTGGCGATCTGAACCGGTCAGTGGCGAAAAAACACACACTTCATACACACATACTCACTTACAGTACCAAGCGGGGCAGCCCTCCCCCTCTCTGCTCCAACACTGACTGACAGCTGACTCCACTCATAGCACTCATAGCACTGGCGATCTGAACTGGTCAGTGGTGAAAAAAAGCACTTTTAATGCACAAACTTATATGTGACGTATTTGCCCCCCTCCTCCGAGAACCGTCACCTTATCGTGGTGGTGGACTTTGAGTGCCCTAATGACCCTAGAAGCTGTGTTGTCGGGAGCATTTTGCTCCTGGTAGGGTTTCCCATGGCAGATTGGTTCTGGGCGAAGGGTCAGACAAAGAAGGGTTCAGAAGACCCTTCATGATGGAAGATAACAAGAGTTGGTGTACCTGGCCCGGAGGGTTACCGGGACCCCGCCCTGGAGCCAGGCCTGGGGCTGGGGCCCGTGGGCGAGCGCCTGGTGGCCGGGCCTTCGCCCATGGGGTCCGGCCGGGCCCAGCCCAAACCGGCTACATGGGCTCATCCCCCTGCAGGCCCACCACCCGCAGAGGGATCCAGAAGGGTCCGGTGCAGTGTGGATCGGGCAGCAGACCAAGGCGGGGGCCTTGGCGGTCTGATCCTCGGCTACGGAAGCTGGCTCTTGGGACATGGAATGTCACCTCTCTGGCGGAGAAGGAGCCGGAGCTTGTGGAAGAGGTTGAGCGCTACCGGCTAGATATAGTCGGCCTCACCTCGACACATAGTTCCGGCTCTGGAACCCAAGTCCTTGAGAGGAGTTGGACTCTCTCCTTTGCTGGAGTTGCTCCGGGTGAGAGACGGAGGGCCAGGGTGGGCTTTCTGATAGCCCCCAGACTCTCTGCCTGTACGTTGGGGTTCACCCCAGTGGACGAAAGGGTTGCGTCCCTGCGTCTTCGGGTCGGGGAACGGGTCCTGACTGTTGTCTGCGCTTATGCGCCGAACAGCAGTTCAGAGTACCCGCCCTTTTTGGAGACCCTGGGACGGGTGCTGGACAGTGCCCCGACCGGGGACTCCATTGTTCTGCTGGGGGACTTCAACGCTCACGTGGGCAATGACAGCAGGACCTGGAGGGGTGTGATTGGGAGGAGCGGCCTGCCCGATCTGAACCCGAGTGGTGTGCAGTTATTGGACTTCTGTGCAGGTCGCAGTTTGGCCATAACTAACACCATGTTCGAGCATAAGGATGTCCATCGGTGCACGTGGCACCAGGACAGCCTAGGTCGCAGGTCAATGATTGACTTTGTAGTCGTGTCATTTAACCTGCGACCATATGTTCTGGACACTCGGGTGAAGAGAGGAGCAGAGCTGTCACCTGATCACCACCTGGTGGTGAGTTGGATCAGGTGGCAGGGGAGGACGCCGCGCAGACCTGGCAGGCCCAAACGAGCAGTGAGGGTCTGCTGGGAACGCCTGGTGGAAGAACCTGTCAAGATGATCTTCAACTCCCACCTCCAGGAGAGCTTCGACCACGTCCCGAGGGCGGAGGGGGACATTGAGTCCAAATGGGCCTTGTTCCGCTCTGCCATTGTCGAGGCAGCTGTTGCGAGCTGTGGCTGCAAGGCCACGGGGGCCAGTCGCGGTGGTAACCCCTGAACCCGCTGGTGGACACCAGAGATGAGGGGAGCCGTCAGGCTGAAGAAGGAGGCCTACAGGGCATGGTTGGTCTGTGGGTCTCCAGAAGCAGCTGACAGGTACCGGCGGGCCAAGCGGAGCGCAGCAGCGGCAGTCGCGGAGGCAAAAACTCGGGTGTGGGAGGAGTTCGGTGAGGCCATGGAGAAAGACTATCGATCGGCTCCAAAGAGGTTCTGGCAAACCGTCTGGCACCTCGGGGGGGGGGGGGGGGGGGGGGGGCGGCAATTTGCTCACACTGTTTACAGTGGGGGCGGGGAGCTGCTGACGTCAACTGGGGACATTGTCGGGCGGTGGAAGGAATACTTTGAGGAGCTCCTCAATCCCACCAAGCCGAGTGTGAAGCAGCTGGAATGAGAATCAGCACCTCCAAGTCTGAGGCCATGGTCCTCAGCCGGAAAAGGGTGGATTGCCCACTCCAGGTCGGGGGGGAAGTCCTGCCTCAGGTGGAGGAGTTTAAGTATCTCGGGATCTTGTTCACGAGTGAGGGTAGGATGGAGCGGGAGATTGACAGGCGGATTGGGGCGGCGTCAGCAGTGATGCGGACGCTTAACCGGTCCGTAGTGGTGAAAAGGGAGCTTAGTCAGAAAGCGAAGCTCTCGATTTACCGGTCAATCTACGTTCCAACCCTCACCTATGGTCACGAGCTTTGGGTAGTGACCGAAAGAACAAGATCGCGAGTACAAGCAGCCGAAATGAGTATCCTCCGCAGGGTGGCTGGGCTCAGCCTTAGAGATAGGGTGAGGAGCTCGGACATCCGGGAGGGACTCGGAGTAGAGCCACTGCTCCTCCACATCGAGAGGAGCCAGTTGAGGTGGTTCGGGCATCTGGTAAGGATGCCTCCCGGACGCCTCCCTTGGGAGGTATTTCGGGCATGTTCAACCGGGAGGAGACCTCGGGGCCGCCCCAGGACACGCTGGAGGGATTACATCGCCCGGCTGGCCTGGGAACGCCTCGGGGTTCCCTCGGAAGAGCTGACGGAGGTGGCTGGGGAGAGGACTGTCTGGGCTTCTTTGCTGAGGCTGCTGCCCCCGCAACCCGGACCCGGATAAGCGGAGGACGACGAGACAACACGAAAGGAGTATTTGCCCCCGTTACCGTTTTAGCTCGTTTCGCGGCTCCGGTTGCATCCGCCTTCCTCAATACTGAACCAATTTTAGAACGAGTTGTACCCATGAATCATACGCACACATACACATGGGGAAATAGGGCCCAGGTTGAAAAATACCGAAGTTGTCCTTTAACTTTAAGAAACAACTCTCTAACTGATACTGCCACACATTTTAGTTTGCGCATATTGTTATCTTTGCAGGCAAATTTACTGTCGTAAATTCCTGTCCCTTATCTTTGGTGCCTGTTTGTATTGTAGCTACCCCCCCTCCAAAGGACGCTACCCCCACAGTGAAGGCCAGCACATTCTTTTGTTAGGCTAGTGTACTGTACATCACAAGTTACACTCAAAGGTGTCTGCCAATCAACACCACAGCCAACGTAACATTTGACTTGTACTAAGACAGCCTGTTTTAGCCTTACCCTCCTTTTAAGACCTAACAATGGCGAACCCCTGTTTAGAACAGTTTATTCATTCCATTGCACAGAGGCTAAACTCTGACTGTCCAGAACTCATCAGCAGATTGAGTCCCAGGGAATGCAGTGAAGAGATAAACTCTCTACTCAGCGCCAACTGTGATGCACAGACTGCATCCAGTAGTACATTGTTAAAATGCTTGCTTCTGATCTTTCACAGGCAAACCACCCTTGCCTTTCAGAGCAAATCAGCCTTAGAAAAGGAGGTAGAAAGTCTAAGAGCGCAAAATGCTTCCCTCCTCCATGAAGCTCAGATGGCTAACAAGAAAGTCATGTGCTATTTAGATGATTTGCATTCAGCAGAGTTAGACCTCTGCTCACAAGAAGAACTGTTTAGGCTTAGATCAGAACATCTAGCCCCAGCACAGTCTTACAGCCAGTGTGATTCCGGCTTTTCTGATTCCCTCCCTGGATGAGAGGTTAGCACCTCCTCCACTCAGTAAGCGGAAATCTTTCCCACCAGACCCAAAGTCTTTGGGAATCAAGTCAGCTCCCCAACCTCCACCAACAGACAGAGGTAGCAGTGACCTGATTTCCCATGTCCCAAACACAGATGTTGAGGAAACATGTAGTTTATCTTTAGGATATTCGGTCCCATGTATTCCTCAGACACTGATTTTGGATAATTTTACCCATGCGCAGGGGGAAAGGGGGGTTGAAAACCATTCAACCTTGGCCTTTCAACCTTAGAGACCTGCAGCATGTGATTCACACCTCCTTAGGAATGCTAATTTAGTCTCGCCTTCACCAGAGAGGACATCCGATTGTTCTCGCTTTGAAGTGCTTGAGTTTTTAGCTAAAGACATTGAACTGTTTGATCCAGACAACTGTGATCAACATGTTGATGATTATTTGAGAGAGCTTGACAACTGTCTAGTTGACCTGCCCCAGGCAACTGAAAGGGAGAAGATTAAACTTTTGTGGAAGACCAGCTCCAAAGCTGTCCACAAGTTTATTCAGTACCAGCATCCCAGTGTCAGAAGTAACTACACAAAGCTCCGCCAAGCACTGAAAGAAGAATTTTCTGCCACTGCTGACGAGACTGATTCTATGGTTGCAGCCCTCCAAATTAAACATGCACATCTTGAGAATCCTAGAGATTATTACAAACATTTGAGACACACATACTTTCAGGGCAAGAATGCACCAGGCTTAGAAGAGAACCCAAACTTCGAGTGCCTGTTCTTGCGTAACCTGCATCCTTGTGTACGTACTCATGTTGTACTCATGACGTGTAAAGGTACCTCATCCATGCATGAGCTCAGGAAGTTGACACAGGTAGCTTGGGAAACTGCTGTCCCTTCCAAAGCCACAGGGATACCAGCTGAACCTGTCAGTTCAAATCCTGCAGTGTCACACTGGTCTTCTGCCCCAAAACACCACCCTCACAACAGCTCAAAGGGGGGTGTGAAAAGACAGCAGGGAGACAAGAAGCGTATGTCCCCCAACTGCGTCGAGATGGCCATTCACAGAAAAGAAGCTGTAGAAGGCCACACTCAGAGATTCTGGCCCAGAACTGTGACCTGCCAATTGACCAGTCAGATGATGAGCACAGCATCTCTGACATGTCTGACCACAGTTCAGATGACAGTCAAAATCTTTCAAACAGTGACAGTGCCTCTGAATGCCTCTCTGCCTCTAGCTACCAGGAGCGATACAGCCCTGAGCCACCAGCTAAGCACAGGCACTCCAGAGTTCGCTCCTTGTTTAGTCCACCCCAGTGTACTGATAGTAACGCAAATGCTAATCCAAAGTACCTTGTTTCTTGCAGTTAGGCAGACTTGAGTTGCCAGCAACAGCAGCAATCTCAGTAATTCTAAACAGTAATAGCCAGACACCCTGCTATTAGTTTAGGTAGCCTAAATTCTGATTGGACTGAGACACCACTGTCCAACTTTGCAGGTACACTTGGATTATTTTTGTAAATTCTTGTCAGTTACACCTCTAGTTTCAAAACACTAGGTTAGGACATCACGTTATGACTTCACACACAGTCATAAACATGCCCTTCTCATTGTAGGCAACACCCTCTCTCCATCTCACCTAACACATTTATATAACTTACTCCTGTTCTCACTAACACCTACTGAGAAGCACAAGTTAGTTATTTTACTCCAGGCCAGTGTCATTGTTGTCTATCTGGAGTTCTGTAACCTGAAGGTTTTGTTTTGTACTTATAGACTATTCTTGCTTAGCCAAGATAGATAGTACCAACAAATGCCCAGTTGGTTAACAAACTGCCCAGAAGTTACAATGTGAATGGACTGACAAATTAACTTTTTCAACTGTAGACTGAAGATGTTTTTGCCCTCAGGATCACACATCAAGTGCAATCCTCAGACTAAAGGGGGGATGTTGGGATTCACAGGACCAGAGATGATTTATCATTTGGTAAAATTATCACTGGACATTTAAAGGCTTTTTCCTCTGCATGCTCTTTGTCTTCAAACAAAGAAAACTAGGTGACACCCATCTCCACAGGAGGGGTCCGTCCCAAGTCTCTTATTTTTATAGTGCTACTGCTAGCTCCTCACTTGAACCGGAAATCGTTCTAGGCCGTCCCAAGTCTCTTATTTATGCAGCACGGAGCTAGCGCTAGGAGCTAGCAGCAAGCTTTAAGCAGCCACGAGCTAGGATGGTCGAGAGCTTCCTATCCGGAAGAGTTTTTCAGCTGAACGCCATGATGTATAAATACCCGCCCCCTACATCTGGCTCATTTGAACGAGATGGCGGAGAAACAGCGCAAGTGGGTGGGTGTTGGGGTGTTACGGCTTTGATCAGCGAATATAATGTGACTTGGGATGTACGCCAAACACTGGCTCCGTTATGCAGTAGATCCAGCTGTGCCGCCGTCATCAGGAATGGACTTCGCTTCACGTGACACTTCAGTGGAAAGGACGTCTCATGTCTCTTAAACCGACAATGCTTGCTCATCGCTCCTAGCGCTAGCTCCTCGCATTTTTTCCTAGGTGGGAGGGGCTAAACAGCTAGCAAAGTCGGCTAGGTAAGATAACTAGCAGTAATTTAAGAGACTTGGGACGGACCCGAGGTCTCACCTCACACCTCAGTGAGACACAAGTCTCACAACTTGATTGGACAGGACTTTTACATTGACATGTGACTCTGTGATGTCACAGGCCTGCAAAGATCTGCTCCCTTCCAACAGACAACTCTCTCTTGCTCCAACTCTCTTGCTCTACGGCTGGTAGCAGCTCACACCTCTTTCCGGCTGGGCCTGGAACAGCCCAGAGGCCCAGACCCTGGCTCCATAGCCCCAAACCACTAAAGGGAGGGCAACTGATCATAGACTCTCTTGCAAACACAAGGTTTTCAACTAGCATTCCAGCAATGAAGAGAACCAAGTGAGTTAGCACCCAGCGTCTAACTCTGCTAAACCCTGAGCGACCAGCTTCCTCGGAGTTTCACCTTTGGAACAAAGAACACAACAAAGACTGCAGCTGGAATCACCTTCTCAGCCTTCTTCTGCCGGCTAACAAAGCAGTACACCACCAAGTGACTCTTTCTCCCATCCATTCAAGGATCAGTAACGTAACAACTGGGCATAGCTTATCACAGCTTTACAGGTTAAAGCTTTCTAATTTAATACCCAGTAATGTAGTTGTAGTGACCTGCTCAACTAATATCCCATCTATAGACAGACTGAGAGCAGTAGCATTAACTTTAACATTCCTACTGCCAAATACAATGCATATAGTTTTTGCAATGTTCAATACTTATTTATTCATTTTCATCCAGTTGGTAATGGTATGCAACTCAAGCTGTAAATTCTCACTCAGTTCTCCTAACGTTGGTGATGCACAGAACAAAGTGGCATCATCAGCATACATTGCAACATCAGCCTTCGTAACAGCATATGGCAAATCATATATAAAAATTTAAAATAAAAGTGGCCCCAAACAACTCCCTTGTGGAACATGACAGAGTTAAAACACCATAACATTTGAGTTTAGCTAAAAGAATACTGTGATCAATGACATCAAATGCTGCAGTAAAACAGCACAGCCCCTACTAGTTTCTTGTCATCTACAGTGCCCTCCAAAAGTATTGGAACAGTGAGTCCAATTCATTTACTTTTGTTGTAGACTGAAAACATTTGGGTTTGACATCAAAAGATGAATATGAGACAAGAGATCAACATTTCAGCTTTTATTTCCAGGTATTTACATCTGGATCTGATACACAACTTAGAAGATAGCATTATTTGTAATGGAACACAAAATTTTTAGGTGAGCAAAAGTATTGGAACATATAAACTTAAAATAGATTAAAGTGAATGAGACTTAATATTTAGTTGCAAATTCTTTGCTTTCAATAACTGCATCAAGCCTGTGACCCACTGCCATCACCAAACATTTGCATTCTTCTTTTGTGATGCTTTTCCAGGCTTTCACCGCAGCCTTTTTCAGTTGTTGTTTGTTTTGGGGGGTTACTCCCTTCAGTCTCCTCTTCAGCAGGTAAAATGCATGCTCTATTGGGTTTAAGTCTGGAGACTGACTTGGCCAGTTTAAAACCTTCCACTTCTTGCCCCTGATGAACTCCTTTGTTGTTTTGGCAGTGTGTTTTGGGTCGTTATCTTGCTGCATGATGAAGGATCTCCCAATCAGTTTGGTTGCATCTTTCTTTAAATTAGCAGACAAAATGTTTCTGTAGACTTCTGAGTTCATTTTGCTGCTGCCATCATCTGTTACATCATCAATGAAGATGAAAGAGCCCGTCCCAGAAGAAGCCATGCAAGCCCAAGCCATGACATTACCTCCACCGTGTTTCACAGATGAGCTTGTATGTTTGGGATCATGAGCAGATCCTTTCTTTCTCCAAACTTTCACCTTTCCATCACTTTGGAAAAAGTTAATCTTTGTCTCATCAGTCCATAAAACTTTTTCCCAGAATTTTTGAGGCTCATCTCTGTATCTTTTGGCAAATTCCAGCCGGGCCTTCCTATTCTTCTTGCTAATGAGTGGTTTGCATCTTCTGGTGTACCCTCTGCACTTTTGTTCATGAAGTCTTCTGCGAACAGTAGATTGTGATACCTTCATTCCTGCCCTCTGGAGGTTGTTGCTGATGTCACTAACAGTTGTTTTAGGGTCTTTCTTTACAGCTCTCACAATGCTTCTGTCATCAACTGCTGATGTTTTCCTTGGTCTACCTGTTCGACATCTGTTGCTTAGTACACCAGTGGTTTCTTTCTTCTTCAGGACATTCTAAATGGTTGTACTGGCTATGGGCAATGTTTGTGCAATGGCTCTGATTGATTGTCCATCTTCTCTCAGATTCACAATTGCTTGTTTTTCACCCATAGACAGCTCTCTGGTTTTCATGTTGGTTCCACCTCTAAATGCAGTCTGCACAGGCAAAACCTATCGTACCCAATCTGAAACTGAGCTCAGACATTCAGTGCTATTTATTGTTTGAATAATCAATGTAATTGGGAGACACCTGGGCAACAAAACACACCTGTCAGTCACATGTTCCAATACTTTTGCTCTCATGAAAAATGGGTGGGTTCAAACAAAAGGTGCTATCTTCTAAGTTGTGTATCAGATCCAGATGTAAATACCTGGAAATAAAAGCTGAAATGTTGATCTCTTGTCCCATATTCATCTTTTCAGGTCAAACCCAAATATTTTCAGTCTACAACAAAAATAAAGGAATTGGCCTCACTGTTCCAATACTTTTGGAGGGCACTGTATATCTGATCAATCATGTGTACTAATGCAGTACTTGTAGAGTGTCCTGCTCTATAAGCATGCTGTGCTTTTGAGAGTAGTCCATTGCTACTAAAATAATTTAACATTTGATAAAAAAATTATCTTCTCTAGTATCTTACTCAGCAAAGTATGCTAATTGGTCTACAATTGGAGCCAGTGAAGCCTGCTTTTCCATCTTTGGGTAAAGGTATGATTTTAGACTTTTTCCAAAGCTCAGAAAAGGTTCCACTTAGTAAAGAGCTATTAAAGATATGACATATCGGTTTGGAAAGCAGGCTAGCAACAATATTAATTTTTTTTCCATCCAGGTTCTCAGTGCCTGGAGATGTATCATCTGGGAGAGAGAGCAACATCTCCTCAACTGTATCCTGGTTAACTATATCAAATGCAAAAGAGCAAGTTTTGTCGTTACAAAGTACGTTAGAGTACTTTGATTACTTTTTGCAATAACAAGTAACCTAACGCGTTAGAGTAATCAAATGCGCACAAGTAATCAAATAAGCACAAGGGATAGAAAGGGGGGATGGCAGTTTTAGAAGGGGGATGATTTTGACCGTTTTTATTTCAAGGGGGATGCCATCCCCCCTCAACTCGAGTACTGGCCCTAACCCTAACGCTAACCCTTCTGCCAATGGCTTCAAAAGCATGTAGTGAGCTGGTGAAGTGTGGTTGTAAAAGCACAAGTGGTTGTGGTACAAAGTGCTCATGCAAGAAGGCATAATGGAAATGCACAGAGCTTTGCAATTGCAAATGTGATAGATAATTGGATTATACTGTACATGCAAAACACATTTTATAGTGTTTAAAAGGGAAGCTAATAAAGTTCAATTGAATTCAAATCATTCATGTCATCCATTCCAGACGCTTTTGTTGAAAATCATGTGAATACATTCCCAGAATTAATATTTTTATTTCATCTTGGCATGAACAATCATCTAGTGACAGTGGCGTGCACAGACTTTTTGAAGGCCAGGGGCGAAAAGAAAAAAAAGGGCACTTTAGCGCACATTTTGGCTCCCAGGAGGGCACTTTAGCGCGCATTTTGGCTCCCAAGAGGGCACTTTAGCATGCATTTTGGCTCCCAGGAGGGCACTTTAGCGTGCATTTTGGCTCCCAAGAGGGCACTTTAGCAAGCGTTTTTCAACAATTGGGCCATGAGCCCCCCCTTTACACATATGTATTTAAGCCGCCTGACTAACATGTATGTGCGGATGTGTGGAGACACTAAGTTGATGAGGCGTTGTATCTCAGCACGGGGCAGCCGGTAGGCCTACTTCATTTGGACAGCCCTTTCTGACAGCATGTCGAGTGGGCTGAAGTGCTGACGCACAAATGCATTTACATATACACGGCTACGTTGTTAATTTGCAGTGAGAATATGCTGTAAAGCAGCCATGGTATCTCGCACATGCGTGATGTGGCAATGCCTTTATATAGAGTAGCAGGTGGAGAGTCCCTTGATGAGGTTCCAGCTGAGCTCAATTAAACCTGTCAGTTGCCTGATATCTGTGAAATGTCGCAGGTTTGGAGGGTGGATGTGTTTCTGTGGTGCCCTCATGCATTTTTTGGATGTGGTAAACTATCTCATATGTGCATGCATATGTGGGATATGTGTGGACAAATTATGATAAATGATAGTCATGATGATTCATTTTATTTGTGTGCCTGATGTGCAAAGCACATACAGGAACACACTTGTTATTCCTAATACTTATTTTTCTTCTTATTATTATTATTTTTCTTCCGCCAGATTTCGGTGCGTAACTTGTGCCACAGCTTTGAGCGCACATAGGGTCTTCATAAAACATATAGATTCAAAGTGTTTATTGTCATATGCACAGTAAGGACACCCTGCAGAATGAAATTTGTTCTTTTCTGTCACCAATTAATGCTAAACAATATAAATCTGTATAAAATAGATCAAACTCAGTGGCGATTGCTCTAAGACTGCAAGGGAAGCTCAGCTTCCCCTAAAATGTCAAAAAATAAGTGGTCAAATATGTACTGTTGTGTTTACATTTCATTGACTAAATATGCGCTAGAACGCGTTCAACTTTTGTTCAGAATCAGCTACTTATCACAGGTCACTGATGCAACTTTCTTCTCATTCATTCCCGTAGCGTCACAGTGCATTAAACAGTGGAAGCTCAGCGTCCAAAGACTTCAATGGGGAAGCATAGAGTGGGTTGTTCCACTGCAGCGAAACTAGACAGTCATTGGATAAATGCTCAGTTTTGTCCCGCCCATCAGACGCTCAGCGTCTCTGGGGGTCTATGGGGCAGTGGGCTGGCCTCGGCTGGCCTGGATGCTGGGCTTCTGCATGATAATTTGATGATCTGTCTGAGGCTGAATCCCTTTTTGATTGACAGCAAAATGAGCGAATCAGCGATCTTGAAATATAAACCACCACCGGAGCATTTTTCAAGTTTCATTCCGTTGTTCCGAGTTGATCTGGAGACTTTTCCAATCCTCTTAGTGACTTTTTCTTTGTTAAAAACGACTAGCGACAAATCTAGCATCTTTTTCTGGTGTTACTGGAGACTGTACTCGTGTTTGGAGACTCTGACTTCTGTCGCTCTGCAGTTACTGTCCCCAACGAGCAGCGGGTGCTGCTGTGAATCCCTCCACTGTCCCAAAGCACTCACAGGCGGTCACACTAGACTCGCGCAGCAGCCCCAGAGGGTAGAATTTACGTATAAATAAACGGACACATATTTTATGATGTAGGCCGAAAATGAGCTTCCCCTCCTTGAAAGACCAGCAACTGCCACTGATCAAAATATATACGGTGCGCACTGTTTTAATATCTCCTTGCTTAGTGTAAGATTAATGTGCCTTACAACTCCTTCTTAGTGAAAGATCTTCTTAGGCTAAGTGCAAATCTAGGAAACGTGTTTTTCTTTCACGGGAGGCTTAAGAGCGTTCTTTAGAAGCTCTTAGTACTAAGATCTTCTTAACTGGATCTGGGAAACGCAGCCAATATCTTTTTGTAGCACAACTGACATTAAAACGGCTCGACTCTGTTGGTAAACTGTTACTAAATGTTGGGTAATGCTAGCCATGTGTTGCAAATAGTTAGCCCTGTCATTAGGTATTTTTGGACTGGAGGAACTTTTTCATAGCTCCAAAAACCCTCCTTTTTGTGTTGTACTACATGAAATAGGGGCAATCGCAGTTCTTAGAACGCCGGTTTTAGGGATCCTTTTAGCTCCTATATCAAATTAGCAACTTTCCCGGGTTTGTTCTATACGACATCTATTGCACAACTGTCTGTCCTGTCCTCAGTTGCTCCTCCTGAGGCTTCTAACATTTTTTTCCCTGTTTAAGGGTTCTTTTGGGGAGTTTTTCCTTAGCCGCTGTGAGGGTCCAATGATAATTGTGTTTTGCCACCCCTGGGCCTGATAACCAACTTGTCAAACTTCAAGCTGGCTTTGTCACCCCTTTCTCTGGCAGCTTTCAACTTGGGCAGCAGCTCTTTCCTCCTCCGTTGCACCGCCTCTGAGAAGTCTTCATTTATGTAGATGTCAGTGCCCTTTAATTTCTTGGTAGAAGAAAGGATACACTGTCTTTAAAGCGCAAAAGCTTTACAACAGTTTTCCTGGGCTTATCCCCCTCCTGGTACTGGCCAATTCTCTGAGCATGTTCAATATCAGTATTTGTGCCAACTAGTGCCAAGTTGCTAGAGAGCATTTGTCGAACCTTCTTCTCTGAGTCACTCCAGGTTTCTCCTTTCTCATCAGCAATCCCATCAATTAAAATGTTTGTTCCCCTGTATTGATTTTCAATGTAGTCTAGCGTGGCAAACTTTTCATCCACTTCCAGCTTTAAACTCATGACATTATTTTCAAAAGACTTTATCTTTGTTTCCACCTCCTTGTGTCCCATTCTCATCTCTTCCAACTTATCTTATCTTTAGCTCCTGTACATCTTTAATAACACCATCCAATCTTTTGTTTGTTCCCTCTATGATCAGCTGGATAAAGCATTTTAAGTTTTCCTGCTGCTGAAGTAACATCCCTTTGTAGAATTCTCTCTGCTGTTCCAGCAACTGTGAAAGTAAAGCCATTGTAAGTGGTGAATCATCCTCACAAGGGGATGATTTAGCATGTTTAGGAGGCATGATCTGTCTTGCCAAGATGTACCAGTAGTGTATGGTTGATGATTGTAGAGCTGTTGATGTCCAGTCAGGCCTGTATGTCAGAGGCCTAGTAGACCCAGAAGCCCCTTAACACTGTGTGAGGCCACAAACTCAGTAGTTGGTTTAATCTTGTCCACAATGTTCATAGACAGTGTAGACCAAGATCAGCTTGATTCAGTGGATAGCTTTCTCCAGCAGTTCTAGACAGGATTACACAGATTCTTGTTGGATTTAAAGAAGCCAGATTCTCAGAGACCTATTATGCCGGATAGTTTCATAAACAACAATGCATCATATTTTTAATTGTTATATTTTGTGAGTAAAATTCTGATTCTGCAACATAACCAGTAACATTCTTGGTTTTCATAACACACTCAATCTAAATAATCTAAACTGTTTTTTTTTGTTTGTTTTTTTACTGGACCCACCACTAATTCACTCGTGTATTTCCAAATTTGTTCCCCTGTTTTAGAGGCCGTTTTCACGTACACTGTGATTTTGATAAACGGAGACATCTTCCTTCGTTTGTGCCCTTCGTTTACATGCAAACGGAGATTTCTCCTCTGAAAACGAGTCTTTCTAAAAACTCCGGCCAGAGTGGAGATTTTGGAAAACTCCGGTTGCGCGTTTGCATGTAAACTGAGATAAACGGAGATAAACGGAGTTATAGGCAGCTGATGTCACAGTATGCACCGGAATTTGCGCCTGTGTCAAAAGTGCGACCTATGTTGCTATGGTGACAATGGATACATGGAAGGCTTGAGCTTCTCATTACACTGCCACCTACAGGTTTGGCATGCTCTTGTCTATATATACACGGGTAAGTGTAAACGAAGATCTTTTTGAAAACGGAGACGGTGAAATGTCCATTTATGAAAATAGCTGGCCACGTGTAAACAGCCTCTTAAAGACATAATCAGGCACCTGTGTAAATATATTATTTGAAAGTCTGGCCCCAACATTGTCTGCTTAGAAAAATTCTGGCCCTTGGACAAATCTAGTCGATGGCCTCTGGTGTAGAAGAACTATTGTGGCCAGAACTTGAATGGCTCCATCAAGTGCCAGTTATTAATTTATCTGTTACTAAACTACTCTAGAAGAACATGGCGGCCTCCATGGGTGAGGACCTGCTCCTTATGTCAATATAAATAGCTCCATCTGAGGTAACACAAACATGTTTTTTATTTTCAGGTGAATATAAACCAAAGAAAAGAAATGAATATTATTTTGCCCCCAAATCCTACACACTGGACATTTAAACAATTTTAGAGTCATATATTATTGTATTATAATTACCGATGTAGTAATGTGTTCAGTTTAATGTTGCAGCTGGTAAAGGTGGGGCTCATTCTAATTATGCTGTATAATGCCAGGTAGTTTAACCTATAATAATACAGCTTCATTTATTAGCTGATTCATATTTTGCATTAATAATCCAAATCTGCAATGTAACAAGTACTTAAGACTGTTAAATAAATGCAGTTCAGTAAAAGTGTACTTAAGTACAGTACTTGAGTAAATGTACATTCCTCCAAAGAAATTACCAAAACTGGTGCATCTTTGGCAAAAAACAATCAAACAATTGTGAGAAGCTTATTGAGAAAATATGTTTTCAGGATCTTTAAATCAATAAGGAGAGAATTCTTTTAAATTATTTTTTTTTTTAAAGATTATTGTATTATGTGAAAATGTATTGTGATAATTATGACATGTTGGTAGTTCTTTCAGTCTCTTTTGTTGCTAGGAAAATCTACCATACTGGTATCACCCAGCAGGTGGTGTTGCAGCACACAATGAAAAAAATCAAGTTTCTCCTTTGGGTTCACACAATGGATGCAATCAGATTTCAGGCGACACATTTTCTGTTTTTTATTTTGTCAAACATTTTCATAGAAGCATTCATTTTACATGTTTTTTTTTTTTGTTTGTTTTTTAAAATATTATTTCTTATTGTTCCATCATGGTTGGATTTGCATGGAAGCTGAGAATGGCTGTGCTTGCAATTTGTTATCATTATTTTTTGAAATCTTGAAATCATAAGATGATTATTTTGTTATCTTGGGAAAATGAGCTTTGTTATCTCGAGATAATGAGATAATCAACCCAGTATCATGAGGAAAAAAACAAAACAAAACGTTTTCTCTTGTCAGCGATCAGGAATGCCCTGCCAGCATGCATGGATGACATTTTGACAACTGCAGCAACTGATTTAAACTAAAAAATGTCTGATTACAACAAAATAATTTATGTGTGTTTTTGAGATAAAGCATTAAAAAATTATTGCAAGCACAGACTTTCTTGGCTTTCATACATTTGTGCTATTAGGAAACACAATTTTTTATTCTGGAAATTTTTCAACCACATTTTGACTCATGACTGCTTGACATTGTTTCTAATACACAATGATCCATCTTTCATTAGGATTATCAGAAGGAAAGAAGCACAGACCAGAAACATCCAACATATTGTCAGTTACTGTACAGATAATTCACCTAATAAAAACACATAGTTAACAGGCGTTGTGGACTGGGCCTGTGAAGCTGCTCAGCAGTCACAAGAACATCTCTTTTTAATTCACTGTGTTTTCAGTTACGTGCATGCATCACACAAGTGCTTCAGGTGAGTTATGTTCAAGTCACTTCACACACCATGACTTCCAATTATGATTTACTGAACTGGGTCAGGTCTGTCTTAAAGTAAAACTAAAACAGTCATAGGTCCACCCCTATGCACTGCTCCCTCACTGAGGCTGAAATGGTGTAACCACCATAGGTTAGACTGTGACAGAATACATTATGATCTGAAATGAGACACACTCACAGTATAATTTCATACTGTGAAAAAAAGAATTAGCATCTCATTGTCCAAATTGTATTACTTTCTCAGAAGCCAGTGCAGCTGTACAGGACAGGAAATTGTCGATTAGTAACGCTGTGGTGGAGAGAGGCCTGGTGAGAGTTTAAAGCCATTGGTTTTCAGAATGGGTGTGAGGCAGTTTCCCCTGGTACCAGAGACATCGCTGTGATGTGAGGACTTTATGACTTGGGGAAATAACAAATCAGCTTTTCAGCACTCTGACTACAGTGTGGTCCATTTTAATGATGTGCTTTGCTGTATTGCTTTATCCTGAACACAATTATTTAGAGAAATTGTTTAAAGACAAGAGTAAAGTATCACTTTATTTATTTCTTTTTTTGGACATTTTTGCCTTTTATGGACAGGACAGGTAAGCGTGAGAGAGAGATGGGGGATGACAT
Organism: Epinephelus lanceolatus; assembly: GCF_041903045.1. Classification (NCBI taxonomy): domain Eukaryota; kingdom Metazoa; phylum Chordata; class Actinopteri; order Perciformes; family Serranidae; genus Epinephelus; species Epinephelus lanceolatus. Next base: position 50,204,370 of record NC_135735.1, on the reverse strand, counting down.
GCAGCAAAGGGCCACAGGCTGGATTTGAACCCAGGCCACTGCGGCAACAGCCTTGTACATGGGGCTCCTGCTCTACCCACTAAGCCACCAATGCCCCGACTTTATCTTCTTGTAATATTGTGATATTATTTGTCACACCACTGTCACTTTACTTTGTAATTGTGTCTTTAATTTCTCTTGTATAGTCTCTTATTTATTTATTTCTTACCTCCATTCTTATTTTTGTCTTTTATTCTATATTCTCTATTTATCTGTACTTTTTCTTTGCTTGTGCTGCTGCAACAACCAAATTTCCCATCTTAGGATCAATAAAAGCTCATCTTATCTTCATCTCAACTTATAATTCAATTCAATGTTATTTATAAGCCCAATATCACAAATCACAATTTGCCTCAGAGGGCTTTACAACATATGACATCCCTCTGTCCTTGGACCCTTACAGTGGATGCGGAAAATGTAATGTATTTAATTTAAATGGGAACTTTTAAGTCTGCATGGGGCTATGTGGTTTCAGGAACCAGGTAAGTGTTTTCCTAATAGCCAATTCATAGTTTCCTAGTGTCCACGAGGGTCTACTTTGGGCTATATGACGTAAATGTCATCATCCACCCGTGTCCATGAAGGTCTGCACAGGCCCCTGTATGGATGCAGCCCATTTTTTGTGACCGTACAGTCTGTAGGCATAGCAAGCACGCCGACTACGCTCCAGTCTCTTGTTCCACACTCCAGTCCAAAACAATGCGGTCAAGCTAGCTGCAGCCGCCTCACCATGGCAAAGTTAGTTTTAAGGTGGATATTTGACAGACATTCACTCCGGACTCAGCAACTCAGTAACATTTAGTTTCACTTTCGCCCGATGTTGGCAGTAGGAGGACAGTAAGGTCACCTCCCAGCTCCCCCATGTACTGGCGGGGGCTGAAGTTGAACCAGTTTCCAATAATATGAGGGATATGTACAAATTTGGGTGCTTACTTTTCATAGGAAAATGAACAAACAGTTTGTGAGAACAGCTGCATCCAAGCTTCTCTGTTTTTTGTTGTGGTAGATGTTCCAACCACATGTGCATGTTGGTTCCGGTGAGTTTCTGTGTGTGTGTGTGTGTGTCCCACTGGCTGGCTAATCGCTGCTGCTCTGTACTACACTCATATGGTGGTTAATGGCGCTTACCCTCTGGTCCCCCCTAACATTAACACTGTTAGCTCTGTCAGCATTGTTGCTGTTGTTAGCACTCTTAGTGCTGCTAGCATAGCACCTAACAGTGCTAACTGTTGATGGGTTAATTGTTGTTGTTTTTTTCATATCAATTTGAAACTTAAGTTTTCATGAAGTAAACTGGCTTGCTTGTGGTTAGCTCTGTCAGCACTGTTGCTGTTGTTAGAACTGTAGTGCTGTTAGCACTGTGTTAGCACTGCTCACTACATCATTTCAGCTCAGCCACTTCCATGTTTGCTTTTGACATCAGAAGTGAGAGTCATGTGCAGGCAATCACACCTGAGACTCTTTAACACGAAAATATGGATAACTTTAAATGTAATTTTTCAATGCTTTGAGCACCATAAATAAACTCTTTTCACTTCCATTGTATTAAGGTGGCAGGAGTAATTGGACAAACAAACCCCTTTGTAGTCCAGTTTATCCAATATATCCTAATTTGAATTCATAAAACTGATGGCCAAGCAGTTTGAATTGAGCACAGTATTAGTTCAGTTCTTGTTAGTTCAGCTCACATTCCAGCTACATTGGCTAATCTCATTTAGTCCAGTCAGCAGATGGATCAGCTAATTGTGAAAATCTCATTTAAGGCATCATATTTAAACTGCTTTTGCCTGCCTGCCATCACTGCTTCCTCTGCAAACCACTTCGCAACCCACCCCTACCCCAGCTCCTCCTTTTCCAACACATTCTTACTCCGACCTTGTCACATATTGACGTGCTTGGTCATGGACTTTCCACATCCACATTCGATGTGCAAGGTACCTTGAGTGTATTGGTAGTTGACGCTCTGGGACACTGTCTCAAGTTCTGCCTGTCACATGCATTGTCTTCTTCCAACATACACTTCCGTTTTCACAGGAATTTTAACGTTTACATACAGTCTCTTTCAAAATAAATGCACTATGTCCATGCAACCCCATGAATTGACATTTTTTTTCCTTCAACAACAAACACACATGGTTGGGTTTAGGCAATTAAAAACACGTGGTTAGGTCAAGGCAACAAAAGCAAGTGGTTAGGTTTAGGAAAAAAGAACAGGGTTTGGCTTTAGAATCTTATGGGATGCGAACACTGCTCTCTCGGGTGAAGGTTGGTGTTTGTTGGACCCATCCACCACCCCTCCTATGTGCCCCACCTGGACTTTCTCCGCCTTAACTTTCATCCTTGTCCTGCTGCGTTTCCCCTGACGCTGTTTCTGTTAAACTATGACGGCAACCGGTCGTGTATCATGCAGATATTAAAGGATGCCTTTTTTCGTTGATTTCTGATGTTGCAAGTCACTGCCCAAGCGCTGGATTTCGAAAAAATTCAGAGTGAGACTAGGCTCCCTTTTCATGCTGTGTCTGACTTACCAGTGTTGATTGTCATAATGTTGCTCTGTTCTGTGCCTGGATTTTTTTTTGCTGCCATAGGCTTTTCATGTACGCACTTGGAAGGATGGAGAGGTTCCAGAACAGAGCCATACCACCAAATATCATACTGCAAATAGAAATAAAGTTTTCTCTTGACTGAAGTGGTCCTGACTGTACTTAAGTTTTAATGAGTCAAACTGACCTGCCTGCAGTACACTGGTATGTTTAGTCCAGGGGTCAGCAACCTTTACTATCAAAGGAGCCGTTTTCAGCCAAAAAAGAAAGAACAAAAAATCTGCCTGGAGCTGCAAAACATATTTGAGCCTCATATACGAATCACTGTTAATTTATTATGTTGATCTGTTCTGTACGACATCTATTGCACATCTATTGCACGTCTGTCCGTCCTGGAAGAGGGATCCCTCCTCAGTTGCTCTTCCTGAGGTTTCTACCATTTTTTCCCTCATTAAAGGGTTTTTTTGGGGAATTTTTCCTTATCCGCTGCTAGGGTCCTAAGGACAGAGGGATGTTGTATGCTGTAAAGCCCTGTGAGGCAAATTGTGATTTGTGATATTGGGCTTTATAAATAAAACTGATTGATTGATAATAAAGGTAACACTGCCTTTTAAGTCAAATTTAGCCTATCAAGATGACTAATAGAGCTAAATGAAAAACTGGGTGCCAGCAGCTCAGTCCATGGGGACTTGGGTTGGGAAACGGAGGGTCACCTGTTCAAGTCCCTGTCCAGACCAAATATGGAGTGTGGACTGGTGGCTGGAGAGGTGCCCTTGAGCAAGGCACCGAACCCCCCCAACCGCTCGGGGCACCTGTCCATGGCAGCCCCCTCACTCTGACATCTCTCCACTTTGTGCATGTGTAGGTCCTGTTTGTGCGTGTGTGTGTGTGTTAATGACAACAGAGTGAACAAAATGTAATTTCCCCACAGGGGGATTAAGAAAGTATATAAGAAAAAAAAAGAGCATTCATTAATATGTTTTAGCACAAGGTGGCTATTCTGCAGTGGGCTTTTTTTATTATTATTTGGAACTTCCATTATGCAGCGTTGCAGATTAAAGCAAACAAATTTGTCCATGCACTATTAAATTCTCTATTTTTCCCTGAGACTTCTTCCTTTTTGAATTTGGAATCCACAGCTAGCCTAGCTAGAAAGATTTAAGACTACTTTAGCCATCGCTAGTGATGTTTTTAGAGGAAAAGGCGCCAAGCCACAAATGTACAACACATATTTTAGTTGACAATATGTTAAAACATTCTTTTTTTTTTTTTTACATTGGTGCATAAGCTACACATTTTTACAATTGAAGAATGTAAGGATCACTGTCATCCTACAACAATAAATCTAAATTAAAATGTTAATGTTTTCCATATAATTTTCTGTCAAAGCCACGGGGAGCCACTGGAGAGGAGCTTAAGAGCCACAGCCTTTGAAGCCACAGGTTGTCGACCCCTGGTTTAGACCATAGTTTATAGTTTAGAATAGATAGTTTAGAAGACAGATCATAGCTTGGATTAAAATAAGCGTTTGTTTACGTATATATGTCATGTGATGTTACGTAGTTCAAATAAGACAACATCAGTGGTGTGGTGTAGGGTATACATAGGTATTCTTTGTTTCTGGCCATTTTCAGTTATCACCTATCAGCCAAAAAGTCATTGGAATATATAGGGGAGTATACCCACATTCTCCTCAGTCACCTACCCATCTACCTAGCAATACACCCGCCTCATCAACCACCATTACACCACTGGACACTGCTGACTTTTGGTTTCACACATGACACAAACAGCAGTCTCCTGGGTCAAAGTCCTGTGTTTGTTTGACCTGTCTAACCCGACATCCTACCTACACAGACTTTGTAGCTCTTTATACTACATTGCTTGACTTCCTCCTTTTGGCCCGTCACACTAGAGTTTGCCACCTAACAGTAAATGTAAATATTGTTGGTAAGCTGCTTGTACAAACAACCTACGTGGTCATGTTGTGGAGGAGAACATTCTCTTTATATCAGAACTTCTCAGAGATTCACCTCCACTTAACTGTAACAAAAACATGTAAATGTTCAATTACAGTGAAGTATCACTTCACATGTTGCTTCTCCAACAGAGAAGGTGATTTCATAAAGTCAGGGTTCATTACAATTTGAACAGCATCATCTCTCTCCCGGCAGTGTGAAATTAAACAGACATGCATATTACAGAAGCCTGGGAGAAGCTATTCAATTTTCCCCACAGTGGTCACCATCTGAAGAAATGAATTAAACTGCTGCTAGAATTAGAAATCAAATTATGGTCCAGATCCCCGCAGGCCAAGAGATGGCATGTGGTCAACAGTCGGTATGGGATGGATATGTAGTATGAGTTTTCCCATAATTATGTCAGTGTGGTCCTATCGTCCTCTGCTCCCACTGTGGCCGAGTATCAGAGTGAGAAACACTCCAAAATGAAGAAAAGAGAGACTCATTTTGACACAAAATACACTGCTCATATCAGTTTCACATGCCTCTAAAGACATAAAGAAAGTAAAGTAACTTTGTACACACAACCAGAAACACCAAGTCTTTGACAAGGAGGATAACAAATGCACTTACAGGAACATTTCACTTCAAAATGAGATTTCTGTGATAACCTCCTCACCTTCATGTCTGTAGTAGCACTGTAGCACAGAATGTAGGATTACTCACTGACTGTTGCAGGTAATGAGCCAGGCTTAATGTTTAAAAAAGAGAATACAATATGCATCAAATTTATTTAATCATCATTTTGTTTGAGCCTAATAATCAAACTGAACTGCCATTTTATTTTTAATTTGCTGGAACCAACTGGATGTGTGGACCTTGTCAACCACTGTTATTCATTCATTGATCTTCTAACCGGTTCATCCTCTTGAGGGTTGCGGAGGGGCTGGAGCCTATCCCAGCTGACATCGGGCGAGAGGCAGGGTACACCCTGGACAGGATGCCAGACTATCGCAGGGCTGACACATAGAGACAGACAACCATTCATGCACACATTCACACCTACAGACAATTTAGAGTTATCAATTAACCTAATCCCCAATCTGCATGTCTTTGGACTGTGGGAGGAAGCCGGAGTGCCCAGAGAGAGCCCACGCTGACACGGGGAGAACATGCAAACTCCGCACAGAAGGGCTTCCTCACCCGGGATCGAACCAGGAACCCTCTTGCTGTGAGGCAACAGTGCTAACCACCACACCACCATGCCGCCCACTGTTAATCATTGATTATAAAATACTTCAATCATGGAGTACTAACAGTGGACACAGGATAGTATTTTTGAGAACCATGAATTTCAGTCACAGAGAGGTATGATATCTAAGTCCTCAGCTGACACAGAGGTGAGCAGGTAATGACTGCATTTTCATTACAGAGTGAAATATTCAATTACAGTTCACATTACTGTCATTGAAGGTTCCACATTTGTGTGTGAAGAAGTCATATCTCAGGAAGCCATTGCTGGAAATTGAAGAGATTCTCATTTAAGCTCTGCAATTAGTCCAAGGTCTCTGTGACTTTGTGAAGGAATTCATATGAAGAAGAAGCTTCAAATACAACCACAAGTATTCTCCACTCTTGTGGACTCAGAGACTCTTCCACTTAGCATGAATTCCTCCCACAATGTTCGGTCCCTAGCCCATGTGCTACAGCTAGGGTTTCTTGTCTGCATATGATTGGCTGGTGGCGGCAGTGGTGCTGGGGATGTCTGGATAAACCAGGAAGCCAGTGAAAGTGATGTACTTGGCATGGTTGCTGTAGGCCCCAAAGCCATCTCTCTGGTGGGAGTAGAGCCACACGGTGTCTCCTGGTTTCAGCAACAACATCAAGCTCTGACTCTGCAGAGCTTTCTCCCCCTGGCTGTCGTCATAGATCATAGCCTGCACCTCCAGATGGTTCTTCATCAGCTTGACGGACAGTGTCTTCTGCGGCAGCTTGCCCACGTTAAAGGAGAAATAGTATGCTCCAGCAACTCGGCAGGTGAACACCCCCTCCGTCACGTTAAAGTCTTCTCCGATGTTGACAAAAGCTGTGTCGAAGCTAACTGGCTGGTGCTGAGGCATGCCCACTTGGTTGACTCCCACAATGCTCTGGGTGCGCCCCACCGAGAAGGCAGATCTCTGCTCATCCTCTTCATCCTCCTCCTCCTCTTCTTCCTCCCTATGTTGAAGCTCCTTCTCCTGCTCCACTACTGCTGTGTCTCTTGTTCCAGACCTGACTCGCTCTGTGGCCTGGTTGCTATTCACCAGGGGGGTGTTGTCTTGCTGGTG